>NC_049989.1:5019201-5024050 GCF_000003815.2 Branchiostoma floridae | reverse complement strand
AAGCCAAGCCCATCATCTATCTATTTTAGAACATGGCCACTACCCCGAAGCTTTCAGTTTTTCAAGATGAATCAAGGACAATTCATACTTAGGATATTACATTATATTCAAAGTGTGTCAGAGTTACCTCTCATCAAGGAAGTTAAAAAGGGACCTCTTTGCTCTCATGGATAAGCAAATAAAGTGAAAGAGAATTTATTGATCAATGGAATCTATTCATGGTGCTTTATGGCATCTGTGCTGGGTGGTCGTCTCCAAACTGTTGGTTACTTTTATGACATTGGCTCTTTGTGCCTTAATCCTCTCTAATCCTCTAGGCAATTAGCACAGTGTGTGAGCCACCAGTGGTGCAGAAAAAGTGTTGTTTTATCCAAAAAGTGTGGTACTATCCAAAAAGTGTGGTTTTATTTTATGCAAATTTTACATAGTACCACACTTTTTGGATAGTACAACACTTTTTCTGCACTATGTGGATATAATCACAGTAATTGAAGGGCTCCCATTGGCTGAGGGGTAGTGGCCATGTTCTAACTAGCATTAATCAAGTAATGCTGTGCAAAACTTAATATTGATTTGGTCATTGTCAGCAAGTTTAGTTTGTATAGATGGCAGATGAAAAGAGGGCAGCTGTGGCAACCATATCAGGCGTTAAATGTTTTTATTTATTAACAAGGGCCGTGAGTTTCTTTGAATTGGCCGTTTGGGGGAGTTTATAAGACACGCCTGTCCTTGGTGCTGAAGATTGGGTTTTAATGAAACTCCGTCCTTGGTGCTGAAAATACATCTACTGTATGTTACGAGCACAATTTAGCACAATTTCTTGCCATCTTACTCATAGACCAAAAATGCAATATACAGAATTGTTGCCAACACTCATGTGGCGGTATTACACAATTGTGATAATCGTAACAGAAGAGATAGACTGGATCGTTCGTTGTCGAGGTTGTAGGCGGTATATGTCATGTAGTGTCAGCGTGCTCTTATGGCTGTTATCCTAGCTTAGATCGTGAAACATCAAAGAAAGAAAGATGCAAAATGCTTGCCATGTTTTTTATTTAAACCTTCTTCAAACTTGCTGTCTTTGTAAGGTTTTATTACAACAAATAGAAAATACAGTACACAGAGGTGCCGCACTCAAGGTGTACCTTTCATGCACCGTTTGGTATCAAAAAGGTAGTTTACTGGACCTTACCTCTATGGCATGTGAAGAGTATGCCGAGACGGCCTGATCTCTCCCTCCAGTCACCACGACCTGCCCATCCAACACAGTCATTCCACACTGTAATGGACTGGGAAAACATAGTCCACAATAGATATGGTAGGACCTTTGTATGTAGCATGGACAGAGAGTAGGAATTTGAGGATAATTATGAGAACAAGTCATTCTAAGCTCTTGATCTTGAAGAACAAAGTTTCATCAAGAAGTAAGGAGCGAAGTGAATAATGTCATAGGGACGAAAAAAGAATCCAAAATGTCTGAAAATGGGCAAGTTTATGAATGTATAAAAACATTTGACATGGTAGATATGATTACCTGTACGTTGGGACAGGAATCATGTGAAACTCAGCCGTCTCCACGTCGAAGGCGCACATCTGTTTGAGCAGCCTGCCCAGCATGGGGAGAAGGTAGATCCTGGTTCCTACACACGCCGCCTGGAACTGGGGCTTACCGCCGTGGTACGCCTCCACCTCGTAGTAGTCCCACACCCCTTTATGAGACATACAGATGGAAACTGACAGTTTAAATGTGTACCGACAGTAAACAACATTTGACGGGAAACTAAATGCAGCCATACATGCACAACATTCATTTTTAAAACATGAAGTTGCTAAAAGATCAGTTTTTTCTTGAATATAACGGTAGACTATTTCACTTCTTGACAATTTGGATTGAAAGGATCTTGCAAGATATGTAGGGATTAACGTACATGTAAGCTATATCTACAGCTCTGAATAAGATAGAAACTGACCTTTATGTCGCGTCTGTATGTAATAGTTCTTGGACCAGCCCTCAAAGTAGCCTAGCACGACAAGTTTATCCTGGCAGGAGACGGCGACGATCTTGTGGACCGTGTGTGGTACGGGCGGGACCATGAACCAGGAGTTATCCCTCAGACTGAACGCCTCGTAGTAAAACTGATCTTTCTCGGCTAGGAGGTTGCTGCCTATGGCGTAGATTCGTCCTTGGACGGCCACGAAACCGCAGTGCCCTTCGTGGAAGGTAAGAGGGTCGGGAAGACGTGTCCATGCGTCAGAAGAGGCAGAGTAGCGCCAGAATTCCATCTCCTTCTCAGAGTCGTACTGAGACCTTTCCATCGAGGAAAGTATGTAGATGGCATCATCGATGCTTAAAACATTACGGTAACAGTTTCCATTGTCCAAACTTGGTGGCAAGTCGGTCAAAACAGCTCGCGAGTTTTTCCTCACATCCCAGCAGTCGATATAGGACATATTGTTGACGTCTCCCGTGTTCTGATCAGAGCACGTCCCGCCCACCTGCGCTATCACGTCGCCCGGTAGGCGAAGTTCCTTACGGTCTTCCATCTCCTGCTCTGCATCGAGAACAAGCTGGAGACATTCCGGCGACATGTTAAGGAATGGTTCGTCCTTGATGTGGTGCTTGAAGAAATCTGGGTGCGCGCGAGAGAGGTCTAGGCAGCGCAATAATGGTCGCAGATGATGTTCGCGCCTGGTTCTTTCGCCCCTTGCCCATTGCATCACCACTTCGTACAAAACTTCAGTACACCACTTGCAACGTTCGTCAGTAATCAAAAACAGCATGTGGTCAAAGGACAGAACGTCTAAGTCCCCAACCCGTGCCGCACGAGATAAATTCTCCAGAGCAAGTCCTCTCGCTTCTTCCGCTAGATTTAAGCAACAATAAGCCTCGGCAAAGACCCAAATCCCGAAACAGT
Source organism: Branchiostoma floridae (assembly GCF_000003815.2). Lineage (NCBI taxonomy): Eukaryota > Metazoa > Chordata > Leptocardii > Amphioxiformes > Branchiostomatidae > Branchiostoma > Branchiostoma floridae. Next base: position 5,021,135 of record NC_049989.1, on the reverse strand, counting down.
TTTCGACGCAAAGCTGCTTGGAAAGATACTGGCAACAGGTTGTCACCACCGATGGTAGCTGAAAGAGCGTCGCTGTATGGACAAGTCTCTCTACGTTAGATCTCGTGATAGTTAACGATCCTGCGTAGACGTAGGTCAAGAGTTCATCAACAATCTTAGACGACACGTCGTTTAGCCAAACGTTTTTGTCTTGGCTCTCCTTGAAGTCACCGAGAAGCATTCTTGCAAAGAAAGGACTAAAGGATGCCAGGACTGCTCGATGACAGTAAAACTTGGAGCGCGAAACACGAAGAACGACATCGCAAAGTTTCCTGGATGACCTGAGGTTTCCCAGTGTCTCCAGCACAGCGGTGTGATCGAGTCTGATGTACCGTTCTTCATCGTCGCTAAGTTCGAGAGTTGTTGTTAGGTTTTTGCTAAGAATGTCTGTGACTGTCGCTGAGGAACCAGGTGGTAGCCGAGATAAACCTTCAAAAAGGCGCCTTCCATGAGACTTGTCTTTGAACAGCAAGTCTCCATTTTCTAAGAAGGTGCACTGAAAGTCCTCAGATGAGTCGAAGATGTGTTCAGGCATTGTGAAATAGAGATGGAGGAGCAGACATGAGTCGGAACATCAGTTCTTGAAGCAGACAGAGGTTCTTGCAAAACAAATAAAAAGGAAAACCACATGTGACTCATAATCCTCAGCGATGTAGTCTTTACAACGAGCAAACGAGGGAACCCCAAACGGGTTGCTTATCTATCTAAAGAGGACCTGCAAGATTTTTTTTTCTGTTTCTATATTCAATTTCAAACAGACCCCAGCACTGGGTACCACGTGCAAGCGTGAAACAAAGCCTGCACATACTATGTGCATGCATTGTTTCACGCTTTCCATATGTTTCAATTAATGCATTCATACCAGGATACTTTGACAGTGTAATGCGTTCTTTCCTGCCCCAATCATGTCTGCTATGATGCTTGTTAGCTTGTAAAACCCACTGAAACAAGATAGTGAATTAAGTGCAGCCAAATGTACCTTAATACCTAATTCAATGTCAATTCAATGTCAGTGCAGCCAAATCTGAACGAATACATGGCATCACCCTAGCCTGTAATGCTTGTATGCTCCTGTGAGTTACGGTCACTGAAAGTCGGACTCTCTCCAAATGTCAGCCACATACGAAAACAACTGCCCTTGACGAGGGCCAATTTCGAGCAGACAAACAAAATAAAATTGGGCCTCCTTTTACGTTGAATGCTTCATCACGACAATGGCGCATCAAAATCCTTCTACACAACCTACCTTCCCTGCACAGGTCAGTTATCCACATGATGGCAAATTACATGAACTGAGTGAGCATTGATTTACAATGTACGTCCTCACATTGGGAATACAAACGTCGATCACGCACAGAACACTCCTTCAGGGTCAGATTCCATTTTAGGCACATCACATGCAGACCAGTGCCTCCTGATCTTGGCATACTTGGCACCAGCCCAATGGCACAGAAAGTAGATACGGACCAGTAAAGGCAAGGTCACATTCAAAGATTCAAATCGTTGGGCTGTTTCTGTCGTAAGATCATTACCTCCGTAAATATGGAGGTAATGTTTCTGGTCTGTGTATTTGTTTGTCTCGGTGTGGGTCTGAAGTTATTTGAATATTTAAAGTATTAGTATGTGAGGTGGAAGATGATAAACTGGAGTTTCTCAGGGAATGTTTGGTTTTGTTCGGTCCAAAGTCGGTAAGGTGGGGCATTGCATAGACACTTAGCAAATTAGCAAGACACTCAATGATAAAGAAACCAGGAAATTCACAAAGACTCCGAATGCTTCTTTAAGGTGTAAGATCTTTGATTTCTTGTTCTATATTGTTCCTGGCTCTTGTGTCAATCTAAAAGCCTGAATTGGTTCGTTGCTTAGTTTCGAAAGAAAAGACGAGGACTCCTAAT
>NC_049989.1:4962247-5019101 GCF_000003815.2 Branchiostoma floridae | reverse complement strand
CCCTGCACTCAACATGTACATGCACATGTGCACGTCTTCGGGGGAGTGAAATATATCAAGAATAAAGGATACCTGATACACAAACACTGTGACGCCTTTATTTCTTATCTTACTCCTGTAATCAAAAAATGCATGCATTGGTAGACCCTTGTTGAATAGTTTACTTACAATTTCACCGAGCGCCTTAGTTTTGAAGAAAACGACTGAACATGTTTTCGCAACACATCATGATTATCATTTTTATCAGGATCATAAATGTTAATATCATTCAAATAGCCAGCCTCAGACAATCAACACCAAACTGTGCTTAAGACTGTCCTTGGGTTGTTTACTACACAGCATTACGGATCAGGTACAGAAGGACGCACCCTGTGAGAGCAGCAGCGACAGGTGTCGGAGGCATTCTACACGAGTTCCTGGCCATAAAATGCCAACAGAAGCTGTTTCACATAGCTTCTAGAGGTATGTATCTACCAGGTGATAAACGTTAATGGTAAACCTGTTGTGTAGACTGTACATAAATTACCTTAATCAGGGTTCGTTTAATTCTCTAAGCAGATGTTGGTGTGGAAGATTGTGAGGTTATTGTTTGGAAAGGACAGATACCTGTCAAAGAAGCCTGCAGATGACCTTTAGAACACTTTAACAACCTGCTTGGAGATTAGAGTATTACTGAGTAGGGGTCCAGGCGCGCTGCAAGAACTAGAAAATACAGATCGACCATGCCATCATTCAAGGCCATTTTTTATTATGTAACTATTTTAGGGCTGTTGAAACTACAACTTTTCTTGTCACAACTATTCAGACAATGAACGTATAGCAGCCACCACTGTTTATTTGTCTTAAGGGGTATTTCTGTACAATTGTGTACATTGTGTAGAATAGCATGACTACTATAAGGTAGAGGCACAGTCCTATAACGTAAGATTTCAATGGTATTTCAGGATAAGGCAAATGCTCTTTTAAAGAGAAATATGAATTTTCTATCCTTTTACTGATTTCCATATCTGCATGGTGCAAATAGAGCGCATTCAAAGGTCAGCAAAAAGAGTAATAATCTTTTATTAATATTTGAAAGCTGGCATCAGACAATCAACATTAGCATATCACTAAGACCATTGTAATCTAAAACTGTTTGTTACACACTATAAAGGAATGACTGCTGATTGCACGAATCTTAGAAGCAGTAAACATGGGGCATACAGAACTTTGTGCCTCAAACATCTAAACAGATCATGATGATATTAAACTGTTTTAAAAGTCTGTTTATTAGCCCAAACAATTTAATTTCTTAATTTGCTGACAATTTAGAGTGAAAGATTTTGCAAGAGGTTGAAATTAAGACAAAGTGATGAATAGAAAAAAGTTGAATCTGATTACGTTTTCTCTCATGTAATACACAATATAACACTCCTTCCTTAGTTTGTTTCTCTTTTACTGTTTGTAGTGACTAGTGGTCATGATCAGGAGGACCAGTCTCATGCCATCCCTGAATTGAATCTAATGCAAACACCACAGCTGTTTTATTTTGTTCATCGTGATCATAGATGTTAAAATCATTCAAATAGACAGCATCAGACAAGCAGTACCACCCTGGAAATAAGACAAATATTGGGTTATTTACACAGGGATTTTCCAGTTCTGTATTTTTCACAAAGCTAGCGTAGCTTTTAGTACAGATGAACGTCATATTCTGTTTAGGTGGCAGGGCCAGCACCATGGGAAGAAAGCTGCGACACTTGCTGATTTTCCTTCTCATCATCCTGAAGGAGCCCAACATGCAAGAAGCCGGCTGTAGCTGTGCACCATTATCAAGCTGCAAATGCCGAGACCGGGACCTCACCAGCATCCCCCAGAACCTCCCAACATCCATCTATGGCTTAACGTTAAGAGGTAATCACATTAAAACGGTAAATAGATCTGAGCTGTTATTGTATACGAATTTGACACAGTTGAAGTTGGGATATAGCATCATCACTGTTGATCATTTCCCATATTTACCCAAGCTTCAAGAGTTGTATTTAAACAACAACAAAATCACATCCATCCGTCCTTGTACATTCACTCTGCCCACTCTCAGAAAGTTGTACTTGTCCTCCAACGGGTTTTCGGAAAACCCTGTCCAGTCCAGACAGGGAAATGGGGCGGAAAACCCTGTCCAGTCTGAAAAGAGGGTCTGCATAGGGGTTCCTGGCAATACATAAAAACTATTACTTCAGATAGCACTTACACTAAATTGATACACATAACTATAGAATCGGCAGCATAATGAGTGACCCAAAGGCGCAATATGCATGCACACAAAGTCAGTTCTGTCAAATGCAAAGTACCCAATTAACACTTATCTGGTAGGACATGAGGAGGAGAGAATTACACCCGGCCCATTGTCCATCAAACAATGGATAGTGAGTGTCCGTCAATTTCGGGTTGTTAATTAGTGGCAATACATTACAAAGACAGGCTTTGAAAGGTTTTCTTTAAATGATAAAAGTGCAGCACTCATTTTGAGAGCTGGTATGTTTAAATCCAGGTTTGATAGAATGACTGCGAAAGATTCCAATATCAACACGACTTTAGTACACACACAATGTTATAACATTACATATATTTTACAATGCCCTACAATAAAGCCGAGATGGCATTTTTCAAACCCTAAAGGCTTTAGAGGCTTTAGAGGCAAGTTGTGAGCTATATAGAACTATGTATCATTTTAAAAATAAAGTGTTTTATTTGCAAAATTATGCCGTAAGGCTATTAATAGCATATTCAGTCTCAAAGACTTAAAGAGTAGAAGTTTTTTATATGATGCACAGAAGTAGCAGTGATGGATGATTTTTGTTAAGTTATAATTTTTGTATGACATTGTGTCACACTTCAAGTTGATGTTATTTCTGTGCTTAGCCATATTAAAGATTAAAAAATGTTGTTGCATACTAGTAATTAATAGCTTGCAACGTATACCCCCATGCAGACCCTCTTTTCAGACTGGACAGGGTTTTCCGCATTCCGGACTGGACAGGTTTTTCCGAAAACCCTCCTCCAACCGGATTACACAGATTCAGTCAGGTATATTTGCAAATCTAACACAGCTAGAAGAGTTGGATCTGTCCTCCAACAAGATAACAATGATTCAGTCTGGTGCATTTGCAAAACTATTACGGCTACAAGATTTGGACCTGTGCTACAACCAGGTAACAGGGATTCCGGTGGCCTTATTGGCAGATCTAATCTCTCTCAAAAGTTTGTTCCTGATGAAGAACAAAATATCAATGATCATGCCTGGTACATTTGCAAATGTACCCCGACTTCAACAATTGGACCTGTCCTTCAACCAGATAACAAAGGTTGAGTCAGGTACGATTGGAAACCTACCACGGCTATATAGATTGCATCTGGACTCCAATCAGATAACAGAAATTCCTGCAGGTGCTTTCACAAATCTACCCCAACTCAACAGTTTGGAACTGTCCAAGAACCAGATATCAATGATTCAGCCTGGTGCATTTGCAAATCTTACCAGTCTGGAAGTGTTGCGGCTTTACAACAACCAAATAACAATGATGCAGCCTAGTATGTTTGCAAAACAACCCCGGATCCAAATGCTGTACTTGTCCTCCAACAATATAACAACGATTCAGGAGGGTTCATTTGCATATCTAACCAAAATCAAAAGTTTGTACCTCTGTAAGAACCAGATTACAACGATTCTTCCTGGTGCATTTGCAAATCTACAATGGCTCGAAGAGTTGCGGTTGTGTAATAGCCCAATAACAATGCTTCCTCCATATGTATTTGCAAATTCAACCCGGCTTCAAAAGTTGTATCTGTCCCGTAACCAGATATCGAAGATTCATGCTACTACACTTGCAAATCTAACCCAGCTTCAAATGTTGGACCTGTCCTCTAACAAAATAGGAAAGATTCACGCTGGGACATTTGCAGATACACACCAGCTCAAAGGGTTGTATCTGTCCAACAACCAGATAACAATGATCCAGCCTGGATTATTTGTAAATCTACACTGGCTAAAAGATCTGGTCCTGTCCTCCAACAACATTACAAAGATTCAGCTTGGTTCGTTTGCAAACCTAACCCACCTCAAAACGTTGTGGCTGAACAGAAACCAAATGAAAAAGATTCAGCCAGGTATATTTGCACATCTACTCGAGCTACAAAAGCTGTATCTATCACACAACCAAATAGCCAAGATTTCTCCCGGTACATTTGTAAATCTGTCCCGGCTACAATATTTGGACCTGCAGTCAAACAAGATGTCCATTATTCTCGATTCTTCTTATGATTTCTTGCAATCTATTCCTACCATACAACTTGACGGAAACCCCTGGCAGTGTGATTGTAGGATGGTTCCCCTCAGGCTGAATATGACCAACTTTCCATCGTTGAAAGACCAGATAACATGTACCCAACCAGCCAAATTCCAGGGTCAGAAGCTTATAGATGTCAATCCTGAAGAAATGCGATGTGAAGTGCCAACCATTGATATTCAAGTAGCCTCTAACTACTGTTACAACGGGAATGTCACCTCTCTCTATTGCTGGCACTTCAAAAACAGTGCAGATTCAATGGCAGGTCCTGCAGGTGAAACAAGCAAAACAAAAGCAACAGTAACTCTATCTCCTGTAATCACTTTAACCAAACCAGAAAACACCAATTCCGCTCCACTACCTGTTCTCATTGGTTCCGTGGGTGGTTCCGTGTCTGGTGTTGCCCTGATTGGTGTTGTCATTCTAACAATGTGGTACAAAAGAATGACCAGTCGCTCCCCTTCGGGACCAAATCCCAATGCGGTTACCAGTAACACAGTTGTTTCCGTAACGACCAATGATCAATGCAACCTGTATGAAGATGTTGACATCAATCATGATCAGACAGGGCAGGGCCAGTCTCATGCCACCACTGAATCTCTAAAAGTCGGAAATCTGTCACATAACGAAGTTTTGGCTGCCTTAAAGCCAAATCCCATGTACGGAGGTGTGCGAACATCTCAAAATGACCCAGCATCTACTAGTGGTAATAATAAGACAGGCCAGGGTCAGTCTCAGGCCACCACTGAATCTCTAAAAGTCAGAAATCTGTCACGTAACGAAGTGTTGGCTGCCTTAAAGCCAAATCCCATGTACGGAGGCGTGGGAACATCTCAAAATGACCCAACATCTACCAGTGGTAATAATAAGACAGGCCAGGGTCAGTCTCATGCCACCACTGAAACTCTGAAACTTGGAAATCTATCACATGACGAAGTGCTAGCTGCCTTAAAGCCAAATCCCATGAATGCAGGTAAAGGAACACTTCAAAAAGAAATAGCATCATCCAGGGGTGATGATCAGACAAGGCATGGCCAGTCTCAGGCCATCACTGAATTCAACACAAATTTAAACACCACAGCTACTGTAACAATCAGTGGCCATAGTCAGACAGGAGAGCACCATATCATGGAATCATTGGACACTAAAAGTCCACAACACAGCACACAAGCAGCTGCCTCAAACTCAAAACTGAATTCGCTGTACAATGTTGTAGGCCAGTATCAGCCAATCACTAAATCCAACACCACAGATGCTGTAGTGACCAGTGGTCATGATCACCAGTATGAAGATATGGATAAACACTATCAGAGATGGCAGGGTCAGTCTCAGGCTATCAACAAAAACCCCACAACTGCAGTGACCACTGGTCACGGTCAGCAGTATGAAGATATGAACCAACATGATCAGACAGGGCAGGGCCAGTGTCAGACCACCACTGAACATTTGGATGCTAGAAATCTTTCTTATGGCTCAGGGCCAACTGCCTCACAGCTGAATTCGCTGTACGCAAATTAGTTCAGGAGAAGATTCTTATGATTAAAAGAGGCCTAGAAAATGAAAAAACACCCACATAGCTCACCCTGTACATAAATGGCCCAACATCATAGAATTGATGATTGGTTGTTCTATGGTCCAGGTGGGATATCACGTTTCCACGTGCCTTTATGCAAATTATGAAAATTAGGAATTCAACATAAAGCAGCACAACTTGGGTGATACTCAATGTAGCAGCCCCATGATTAAATCCCCATCTCCACAGGAAGTAACTATATTGGGGAAATAAATGAGTAACAAAAGAGTATCATTAATAGTGTGAACAGTACCAGTAGGGAAAATTGTTGTTCTGATATAGCTGATATAAAATGTTGTGATCTAGAGAGTGAGAGAGAGACAAGTGTGGTAACATGGGTGTTATTTGGGACACCTTTATAGTGAACATTAACAACAGAGAAATTTGTTGTAATTAATTATGTATTTGTCATCATTTACTATCATTATTATCTGATTTGTTAAATTTACATTATTATTTGTTAGATTTAGTGGGGATAGAACTTTTCTCCCCTAGCATTTTTACTCTATGTTTTGTAAATTGATTTCAAGTTGTGTGAACAAATCTGATCAGATCAAAATCAAACAGCACCAACAGAAAAAATTGTGGTAGTGTGTAGGACTTTCAGTCCCAAGATCAGCATCAATATTGTGAACATTAAGAACAGAGAAATTGTTCTAGTGTGAAGTTCTTTCAGTCCCAAGGACAGCTTCAATAGTATGAACACTGATAAACAATGAAAAGTGTTGCAGTGTGAATATCATTTAGTGCTGAGGACATCACCATAGTGTGGAAGGTAGAGGCACAGACATGTCCAGGAGGATTAGTTGCGTGGGGCACGTGACTAATGGATTTTCAAATAAAGTCTCAAAGTATTGTAATGTGAATGCCGCACCTAATGAATAGCAGCCTGAATAGTTTATACAGTGATGACTGGAACGATAATCATTGCTCTAATGTGAACAGCATTTGGGACAAAGTACAGCACTGACAGTGTCAACAAGAGAGAAGCGTTGTCATGTAAAAGCCATTCAGAACCACAGACAGTACTGATTGTGTGAACGGTAAGATAAGATACAAATGTTGTAGCACGAACCTCGCCCAGAATTACTCTAAGGACAGCACTAAGTGTAAACAGTAACAACAGATTGTAATGTTGTAGTGTGAACATCATTGAGCTGTAAGGACAGCAAAATAGAGTCAACAGTACCAAGAATGACTGTTGTTGTATTGTAAATATCATTCAGCACCAACCACAGCAACAAAATTGTGAACCATTGCTTCAGAGACAAGTATTGTGGTGTGAATACCATTCAGCACCAAGGACAGATCCAATATGTGAACGGTAATGATGGAGACAACTGCTGTATCAAAGATACTAAGTGTCAGTATCTGGGACAGCACCAAAAGTGTAAACAGTAATGGTAGAGACAAGTAATGCAGTACTAACGTCATTCTTCACCAAGGAAAAATGGCGTATGTAGGGGTTTTCACCTGTACAGGTTCTCATATGTATGGAAAGATACTAGTAGTGTTTAGCTGCTGTCTTGTACCTGCACTCCTCACACATGTAGGGTTTCTCACTGGTATGGTTAGTCATATGGATGTCAAACTTTCCTTTGCGAATTGATGAATGGTCACAAAAAGAGCAATTATACAGTTTTGCACCAGTATGCGTGTTCTTGTGTTTCACTAAGTTGTGTGTTTCTGTTGTCCGTGGTATGCCTCGTCATGAGGCTTGACCTTGGAAGATTTTGACACAAGTACCTATGCATTTCCAGAGCAAGCTGCTAGCAGCCCACACATACAACACTTCTTTCTTACATCACAAGATATCTGCCACCGAAAAATAATGACCATAGCACGTCCAGGTCAAAAAATACAAAAATGGAAGTTCTGCTGCGCAGTACCAAGGTCATATACATTTACCAGAGTGACCAAAATTGACCTTGTCTTTCATCCAATACTTAAACCCACATACCAAATATCATCACAACCCATCCAGAGGTTCTTCAGTTATGCTGACTACAAAAATCCCGAAACACTCAAACACACTCAAAACAAAACATCTCCCTATTTCCTGGAGATAAGAAAGGGTGTGCTGAAACATTAGCAGTGCAATGAATTTATTTCTTACCTTCCTCTTGTACTTGAAAAATACATGTATTGGTAGACCCTTGTTCAATAATCCACTGACAATTTCATGACTAGACCATTCTACACTCAGTAAACTGGCAAACAAAACTAGATCCCTGGCTACGTTCCCCAAAGAGGTCCAGACACCTCTTCATACTCTTTCACAGCTGTGTCATGTACAATGTGATGTATCTTATTCACCTAAGGGCACAGGAGTATAAATGTATATAGTTAAGTGCTTTAGAAATGTCTCCTTCTTGACCAGTTGCCAATGATGAATTTGAAATGACAACTGGACATTCTCTAGGTAATAGATACTATGGTTGTTTGATAGTATTTTACATCCAACCCAACATCCCTCTAACTAAAGCTGGGTTGTTGTGAGATGCTGAAAACCCCACTCACATCTACTTGAAGAGTATGAGGCTAATGCAGTAGTACTCCATGGGAAGACTGTAACATTTTCTGATGTCCCCTATTCCAGATATATTTTCCCTTCAAAAGTCTGCTAGGAAACTGATAACAAACATAACTTTGCAGCTACACATCTCAATTTCGTCCATGAAAAAGAGAGCAACATGAGCAATAGTACAATTGTGCATAAAGTCAAATCTTTCTCTTGCTTACATACCGCCCAAAATAACACAACTATCCCTGTACAATTATTACTAATGATACCAACTTGAATATTGGTTTAGCCACATTCTGTAAGGATTCACCTCACAGGTATTTATCAGTGCTATATAAATATCATTAATGTGGTGTAAGGTATTGATGTTTATTGATGTTGTGTTACTTCCTGCCCCCTTTCCTTCTGAGTGCCTGGCCCTCTCCTGTGAAGGGTTGAAACTCGTCATCCTGAAAAACAAAACAACAGAAAACTTCACATTAGGAAAGGCAATTCCCAGTAAACCCATTTAAACCACACGAATTGCTCACAAACCGGAACATCGTCATTATCGTCCTGAGACAAAGAGCCTGTTTGAAAAAGTGTTAGCCAAACCCAGAAGACAGCGCATTTTTAAGCTTTTGTCGGCTCCTACCAGTGCCATGAAAGGGGCCCGGTGTATCACAAGTATTCATTTCTACCAGGCGACACATGCAGTCAGACATTTCTCAATGTTGCTATACAATGCATGTGTCTATTCCACTTCCCCACTTGCGTGAAATACCGATAAAAGCCTTTCAAAGGGGTCTATTATAATCTTACAACACAGTCTAAATGTTAGAGTTCTACATCCACAAAGTATAAGGTGAATTTTAAACAAGGACCCTTTTATGGCCCTGAATGTTCAAACAGCAAAATTTCATGTAACACAGATCTAGACAATACTTAACCCATTTGAACAAATGAATCAAACCTTGCTTTTGCCATTTGTTCAATGAAACAGTTTTCAGGCTTACCTCTTCTGTCTGGTGATTGTTCTGTGGTCTCCGAACATTTCGCATGAAAGTGATCTTGCCCTTCTTATACTCATAGTTAGGAATGCCCCTAGGGAGCAAACAGGAAAAACAAAATTGTTAAGATGTGACAACTAACATGTTGGCAAGGTAAAAGTATTTTACCTTCTCTAATGAGAAAGCTTATTTTCCAATGACCATACGATCTGAAGAGGCTATTCATGGAGTGTGTCAGGGTATAGAATTTATGCCACAAAAAAAGGAGCAAATATACATATTGTTGGTAACCATAATAATGACAATCAAATCATAACTGCACCTTCTGATGGCACCAGCTCCCAGTGCCTTAGGTTGGGGATCAGTGCCTTTCTTCTTCCCATCTAACCTGTGTCCCTGACCAGCAAAGGCCTGGGGAAATAAGAAGAGGGGTTGGAAAGGGGGAAAACTTAATATTTCCAACAAGTCCTGACCAATATTGCAAAACTACTGAAATAACACATACAAAATTACACTTCTCTACTAAACAGTAACAAATTTTAGTTTTTTTTAGGTATGTTTTGTCCTATGCAAACAATCTAGTCATGGAGTAAAAAGAAAACAATATTTCCCTTGAAATTCATAACAGGAATTACTTAAGCATAATGTTACAATGTAGGCTCTCAAACTGATAGGCTCTCATACATGTATCAACTTTCTGTATGAAATCAAACTTGAAACATATGTTATACACTACTGACAAACAATTTGACTCACCAGGAAGCCTTCTGGAGCAAAGTCTGCCTCATCTACAGCCATCTGTTAGAACAAAGACTCCATACAATCATGGCTCAAAACACAGAAGTACTACTACATACTATTATCATTTGAATTTGAAAAAGAATACAACTAAATGGGAGATTTATAAGAATTTGTCCAGTGCTATTAGTATTACCAAACAAAATAAACTCTCAGTTTATCAAAATTTGAAGTCCTTTATAATTCAGTAAGTTCCACATATCAAAACAACACTGCAGGAACAGGTCTGACAACAGGCTCTAACACTTACCTCTTGCTCTGTTTCTTCTTTCTTTTTGTACACTGGTTCCTGATAGCCAACAGGGGCAGCAAATTCTACCTACAGAAAGAAAAAAAAACAAGATGAAGGAAAATTGTTGGACCTTAGCTTAAGGATGGGGCATTCAGCATTGGCTCACAGTTCATTTTACTTGTCACAAAAGCTATGTGAATATCACTTTTACAATGAACCTGAATATACTCTACCTATAGTATCCATCACAACCAGAAGTCTTGCTCATTTGGTTTGAAATCGCTCTCACTTTCTTAAATATCTGTGCGGGGGGAGGGGGGGTATTTGTACGCACTTACATTCATATCACATTCTATGATGGAGACGGCTTGACCTGGTTTGACCTCCATCACGTGTAGCTCATACACCTTTTCATTATACGTGATTGCAACAACATCGCCTTTTGTCAGGCAGGCAAAGTTTCTCAGGGCATTTTCTAATCTGGAAGACATCAGGTCAAGGTCAAAAGCATGGGAACATCATGAAGAAGACAAGAGCAAATTATTTCTTGACAGCAACAAAACAATATGTGTTAAAAGTTACTGGTATACTGTATAAATGTTGCTGAAACTACTTTATTGGGATGCCAGCAAATTATGTGTAGTTGAAATATATGTTGCAAATCCTGATTTCCAAGCAGAGGTTAGGCTCGGGCTTTCTATTTTGTCATTTTTCTTGAAGTACGCCAGCCAAAGGTTTTGACACAGCAAGATATAAAAAAAGAATAGAAAGCCCGATAAAAACGACTAAAAAAACGTTTAAAAAACAGCCGCAGCCTGACCTCTGCTTGCAGAGTAGATTTCTTAACAAGCATGCATTCAAAATAGCCTCCATTGCAAACTCTCTCCAAAAGTGCCGCTTCATTACTGCATTTTTCTTATCATCATGTCCCCCTAGTAAGGGTTGTAAGTAGAAAAAAATTATAAGAAAACAATAACAGAAAACAGCACATAATCTTATCAGCAAGAGATTTCAATGGACACTATGTCCAGAACACACTGTACGGATCAGTGACCAAATGCATGTCATGTTGTACAAGTTATACAAAAATCTATAGAGCAGGTTCAACCAACAAGCATGGAATCAAACTTTGTTCTATAATGAGTCTTATGGTACTACCATGTCTTAACTACAAAGATGAGTCCAAGGATACACAGCTTTAGGGTTGGTGATGTCCAGGAAGTCCTCAGACTGGGGCTGGAACTTGGAGAATGTGGCTACAGGTAAGGAGGCATTCTCCACCTGTAATATACCTCCCTCTTCTATCAACAAGTTCCTCATCATCTGTGGGAAACAAACAACAACAAATGTCTGTTTATGATGAGGATACAAACTGGAAATAGAAATAGAATGAGAATGAATTGGAAAATATTTCAGAATATGTTAAACCTACTTCTCTAATCTACTAGTAGAAACTTTCTTATTACCAAAGCCCATCTATCTAATCACATGTACTTGTAATCCCAAACTACAAGTGGCTTATTGGCAACAAAATACATCCAATACATTTATCAATATCTACATCCTTAATGAACTAATACCAAAAGAAATCATTGATTATGTGATAACATATGATGGGGTTACAATGTACAATCAGAAAAGCTACATTTTTGTACATGTACTTTATTGAATGGATTCCTCACAGGTAAATAGCAAGACCTGCAAGACTGACCCAATATGGAAGATAGACTTTCCCTTCGTCAGCTACAAACTCCAGCACCCCTGAGTGTGTTTCCCTGTTGGCTCTCTTGTTGGTCAGCTTGAACAGCATGGGGTAAACTATGTTCAGCCGTGCTGTAGGAACAATTACAATCATGTTACTTCACTGGGTTAGGAAGTCAACAGAACCAAGTAGAAAGAAGTATCACTAGCTAAACATAAGTTCATCAAGCAATGCCGAATTGTTGGCAGTTGAACGTCACTCTCAACGACAATCCAAATGTAAAATTTGATACACTAAATTCTACATGTGCATCTTTTCCCAGCAGCCTGTTATCGCAAAAAGAAGACAAATAATTGCATGAATAAGACTGAAGGAATAACTTACTTAGTTGGTCTAGTGCTGATGGTGGCATGATGACTGGAATAAAAACATCAGAGTCAGAACGTGTTTTGGACAGTAAGAATATTCCTTTATACTTTTACAGTCCTTCTCTCAAACCTTTGAATTCTAAATCAGAAGTAATAAAACAATGGCTTCTTATCCACTCAAAAAACAAATTTACAGCATGACACATCACTTGTGGTTTGATCTAGAAATATGGGTCATCTATACATCACATATCTGTGAAGATATCCTCAATATCATGATTATGAATCATTCCTCCTTACTTTTTCCTCCTCTCTCCACATCTGATCTCTCATTCCCAGGTAACATGGACACAGAGTAACATCTGTACTGGGTGTTGAACCGTGTGGGCCGCTGGAAACCCTCAAATCCAAACCCAAACTAAAGAAAACAACAAGTTAATGGCTTTAGTACCACAACAACAGTATCTCGCATAATATGGCACTGAATTTAGAGAATCTACCTTATCAATGAGGTTACTACTAGCTATAGAGTGCAGTGTATATCTTCAATTCGTATTTTCTGCTTGGATTCATTGGAGTTAATTATTATTTATTCATCATTGGAAAATACTCAAATGGTGTAAATAAAATGCCTACTATATGATATGATATAATTCTAATCCTCAAATAGAATTGATTATAACTGCTCAAAACATATTGATTACAATATATACAATAAATTGAATAACATCATGATCAATTGCTTTGATTATACACGAAATTTGGGGATCAAATGAATACAAGATTAGGCCCCAAAACAGCCCCATAAAGAATTGTCATACCAAGAAGAAGTTTATAGTGTAAAAAATCCATTTTCTTGTGTGGCAAGTTGTGCCCCCCTCCCCCATCATAACATGACTCATGGAATTTACAACACCAACAATTTTATTTCCTCCCTTCGAAAGACCAACTACTCGTTCTTACCATTGTATGAACAGTCTCTAGTCCACTCTCTTCTACTCAAAATGATATCGCTGCCAATAGTCCAAAGTTCTTCGGGAAAAGACGGTATCTTTCAGCTGCAAATCAGTGATTGTTCGGTTTCGATGATGACATCTTCCTCAGGTCAACGACCTAGGGGTTGTTGGAACATACCATTGAATGACTAGCTTCCAAAAAATTTATTACCATAAAAGCAAGTTGTTGGCGAAGAATATAGATTTACTGTAGCACGTGTACCATTGATTGTATTCAAGATATAAATATCATATTTATCTGCAAAAAACACATGATTGTAGAAAATTAAATTTGTCTTCACTTACCTCAATGTGAAATTGGAAGAGTCTGTGTACTTTGTTAAACTACCGTCTATTGGTCCGATTTTACAGCTCTGACGCCGTTGGAAAAACTGGACAAATCGGAGAAGGGCTTTTGTAAAGCCTTAGAACATCGTTTTCGCGCCAGACTCAAATTTTTTCATGGCGGACAATCTGTAGCATTATCGTCTGAAGTGCCTTTCTTACGAAATTGCGTTTCTTACGAAGTTTGCGGTCAAGATGTTTGTTACCGACATAAGGAAAGAATTTTATGATAAAGTAGTGCACGAGGTAGGTGCTTTTGTTTCCTTCTGTAGGAACGGAGATTGAAAAGTGCAGGAAAAAACAAAGCTTTTGGGACGAGGGGAGGGGGGCGACTTATTCCACATTTATATGACGAAACATCAACACTGCATTTGCTTTTTGCAGAACAACATCTTTCTTGATGACATAAGGTTGTGTTAAAGAATTCATTAACAATAACATGATATAATTCTTGACAAACCTGATTTTTGCATACAGATTTCGTCCATAACCTAATTTTGAGAATTGTTGGTCTGTATGATAATATGTTTGTTTATATCCTAGCTGAATATTCATTTTCTACATTGTACAGAAATACCACACGTTATTTTAGTTGCCATGTACTAGTATTATGAGCCCTCTCACACTCACAGAGGTCAGAACTCATGTGCGACGACAGGAATTCTAAGTAATATGTCAAAGGTAAAGGTCCCGAAAAAGAAACAGTCCTAATCTCGACCATTGTTTCAATTTTTATAACAGCATTTTCTTTCCTTTTTGGACTGTTCTGAAGCATAGTTGAACTGTAAGGCAACTGTAATACAAATTATTACAATACGAGCGATCGCTGTTGTTTTCTTATATCCGCGGTATTGGACGGTTGTTGCCTACCAGTAAATTGGATCAAAAATTGATATTCAAATTAGCGGCTCAAATTACTGGTTAATATGTAAGTCAATCTTTTGGAAAACACCCGCTTTTCGCCTACCACTGCGTCACCGTGACATCATTGCGATCGCTCGTATTTCATGTACTGTTTTTGTTACTGTTGCAGAGGGTCCTCGTTTTGGTGGCCTTTGATGTTGATGCTCTTTGTGCCTGCAAGATTCTCCAGGTTTGAGTCCCTTTTGTAAATTCTTAAGAATAGATAATAAGTGTCCATCAACAGGTCACTAGTAAATCTGCTTGGAGATTTAACAGTTTTTTTATCAAGGTTGGTTGGACTTTGCGAACTATTTGCCCATTTTTGGCAATGTATAACAATTAACATACAATTAATTTTTTCTGCCAGCCAGAGCTATCTTGAATGTGGTAGATAACCAGAACAAATCCATAAAATACACAGTTGTTGTAGTATTCTAGTAGAAATGTGACTCTTGTCAACTGAAAACTTATTGATAATGTTTCCATTCACATTCAAAAACACCAGATTTTAATCTAACGAGCCTCTGTGTTTTTTGTTGCAGTACCTGTTCCAGTGTGACCATGTGCAGTACACCATTGTGCCCATCACAGGCAGACAGGAGCTGGAGAATGCCTTTCTGGAACACTCTGAACAGGTAAGTTATGCATATATACTGTATTTGAATCAACTTTTATGTACATCCAACTGTTGGTTCTTGATATACAAATAAATAATACACAAAGAAAGAATTGCCTCCAGTCTTTTCTTGAGTCAACCAAGCTGTGGATAAAACGGAATGGTATCACCAATTTGTCACTTACTACAGGTCCTTTAAAAAGCAATAATGTCTTTCTGTTGTACTGATATCTAGGTGAAGTATGTTGTTATGATCAATTGTGGAGGAAACATCAACATCCTGGAAACCCTCCAGCCAGCTGAACATGTCATATTCTTCATAGCAGACAGGTATGGACAGTCCTCTGTACTTAAGATTTAAAGAAATAATATGTGTAGTTAGCAGCTAATCAACAATAAAAGAAGTGAGAATTTTATGATTTACTAATACGCAAGGCAATGACTTTGGACATGTTTTTAAGTTAATGTATTTTTTTTTTACCTTCAAATAAGATAATACACTGCTCAAATGTGTACTTTTTTTTTCTGTATTTCAGCCACAGGCCAGTTGATCTGGTGAATGTCTACAATGATGATCAGGTGAGTATCATATTCAGTGCAGTCTTGATGCGGTCTTTAGCTGTTCAAATGTTGATCCACCGTAAGGGATAGTGGTGTAAAGTGCCTTTCCCAAGGGCACAACATCAGGGCATGGTGGGTACCAAACTCAGGACCGCTTGATTTACCTGGCCGGGATGCCCCTGAAGGGGGCTTTGCCCAGTAAAGTATAGATGTAGATGATTCCTAGCTGATTATGCTACCAGTTACGCCACACCAATGTCACTGTGTTCCATTTTATTCCACTTTTACTGATAGTCCAAACCCATCACTCCTGCAGGTTAAGTTGCTGATGCCCACAACTGATGATTTCGACATTCCAGCATATGATGATCTCTTTAAGGATGATGAGGTAATTTGTGATAAACAATACAATATACATGTACTTGTTACGTCCATGTATTTGTACATAAGGCCATACCAATTTTATTTGTTGTTTCTCTGATTTTTTTCAGAAAAAAATTGGGTCGGTCGGTCGGAAAAGAAATAATGCTGCTTACTTACTTACTGCTTAAGTCGAGTCCATCGGGTCTAATGATACTTTTCAAAAAGTCGGGGGTAAGAGAGATCGGACAGGAAAACCTAAACTTTAAACATTAAGGTGGTCCCTGGTAGCAAAGTCAAAAGTTTGAAGAAAAAATGACAAATGTACCATCCAAAATAGGCACGTACAGCTATTGGAATTTGAGGCCCATAGTAAATTTGAGAAAGGAGAGGCAGTGAAATTTTGTCACGAGGTGTGGCCATCAATTTGAAAATTTTTTTTTTTTTTCAAATCAGAAAAATAGGGTCGGGAAATCCGAGATACAAATAAAATTGGTGTGGCCTAATACATACTTGTACTTAATGATACATATATGTCATAGCTGCTCAAGATCCCTGAAAAGTATACCGCCCCTTAAACTGCATTGTACTTTAATGGTGTATGAAATAATGTGATTTATGAATACTTTTGTATTGTTTTTTATTAGTCTGATGATGATTCAGGAAATGAAAGCGACAGCTCTGCTCCATCTGGGAAGAGGAGACGTCTTGATGAGGTCAGAAAATCACTGTCTTTATTTTCCGTTTGAAACTTTGCTGTTTAAGTAATACTTTTCACTTTTTGATATCTTAATAACTACATGTACATGTTTTTTAAAGGACCTCTAAGCTCTAAGTCATTGATGTGTATTTTTCTAGGAGGTTCTTGAGAGGAGAAGAGAGAGGAGGCTCTGGGAAGAGAAAAGGTTGGGTAGAAATGAATGCCTTGCTCACAAACATTTTAGTAGTAGTACTGTACTGAGTATAGTGCAGTGAACCTGGTCCTATATATATATATAGGTGGTTTGTGTATTTTAGTTTGTTTGAAATTGTAATTTAACATTTAGGTGGGGCCTTTTTCTTGGCTGTTGTATAAACATCTCAAGTCCTTTGTATCTTAAATAGGAAAAGAATGTGTAAATCACTTCTACTTATCTTGTAATACTTTTGTTGTATCCTTAGAAAACAGATCCTACTTGACTATGAAGAGTTCTCAACATATGGAACATCAGTGAGTAAACGGTTTCATACATATGCCTTTCCCCACAGACCGACGTGCAGATATTAGCTTATCTGATAGGGAATCTGCCTGTGTAGATTGAGTCTTTTTGCCGGTGCGTAGCACCGGCTTAGAGGCGAGAGAAGCGGTTAGTTCAACCATGGATGGATGCATGGATCGGTCAATTTAACAAACTCTTCTTATAGCCCTTCTGTACGCACGATTACGCAATCAGCTTGCGTGGCCGAGCGGTCTACGCGCTGGGTGGATACAGCGATTTGCTTTTGCAGCCGTGGATCGTGGGTTCGAACCCCATTTGTAACAATTTTTTTTCTTTGTTAGACAAATCTCATGTAATGTTTTTTTTTAATAGAAGACAGACCAATTCAGTAATTCGATGTTTAAAAACTCTTTTTTCATGTGTTTGATCCAGGCTTTTTCCAAAATACGCACCAGCCAGCTTTTTTCAGAAGCTTTCTGGTTTCTGACATAATTTATTAACATGTTCTGTACTTAGGAGTAATATGGATTGACCTTTTTGTCTCTCATTTCCAGAGTGCCATGATTATGTTTGACCTTGCCTGGAAAATGTCCAAGGACAGCAATGACCTGCTGTGGTGAGCACTGTTTTGTCATCAGTGTAAATGTTTGTACTTAATCATGCTACAGGTATATTAAGTATGATATTATGACCTATATTTGTTATTTTCAAGATCTATACCATACTATTCATTACCATTAACTGACAGAATCAGTACTAGTGGGTTGAACCTGACTTTTTCTGTTCCCCCTATGTGTGTTTATTTTGAATAACTTTAAGATGAAATGTGTTACACGTATTCTTATTAGGTGGGGTATCGTGGGACTCACTGACCAGTACATTAACAACAGAGTAGAAAGGTAAGCCTTCCATGCATTTAAAAGGGATGGACTTGAAATTACTAATGAAGTCTTGATAGAAAGAGACACTATCCCAGGGTTTTGCCCCATTCAATACATATACGTTTTTCTGTTTGCCCAGTTTCTGCTGTAAGCCTATACAATATATATTTTGTGTGTGGGGGGGTTCTTTAACGTGCATGGGGTATGGCGTTGGTGCAAATCCTTCTGTCGGGAGTTGGTGATTCACTTCAAATCACCCGGATGGAGGCCTGGCAAACCTCTGTCTTGTATCAGCCACATGGTGAATTACATCATTCACCCGGACGGGAGACCTGGCGCATCCCCATCTTGTAATTAGCCATACGAAAGGGTATGTCACCCCGTAAGGGGCGGTTTAACCCCGTCGTGTGTAAACATGTGCGAACATGTTTGATCACGACGACCGATGATGATGATGATGATGATGATGATATGGTTTTTGATTCTGTGCCAGTCTTTGAAATGAAGAACTTACAAAGCCTTATAGAATTTGTGCTATCATTGTTAAAACAACAGAAGCAAAGGTTGATCATGAAGGTATGGTTGTTGTCCGTGATGTTCCTTTATTTGATGTTTCAGAGGTAAATACATGACAGATGTCGGTGACCTGCACAAGCACACACTCAGGCTCAATCACAGGTGGGGCTTAGAAAGTAGTTTACAAATTACATTCTAATAAACATGTAACAAAGATTTCTGATTAGAAAGACAAAGAAGTTTATCATGGTGCTGCCTTTTTCACACTACAATGTTGTGATAGGAAAAAAGAGATGGATACTTACTGTATCTGTTTAAGTGCTGCCAGTGTTTGATATGCCTTGCCACCCCATTTAAAACCAATCCCTACTTTATCAAGATATCTAACAGATGTACAATTTGTACACAATATAAAGACATTATTTTATATCATGTTTACTCATTTCTTTAATCGTTTACAGAAATGAAGATGATGACAACACAGTGTCAGTGGACTGTATGAGGATCTACTTTGATGAAGAGTATCCTTTGACTTTTATGTTACAAATTACTGAATCGAATGTACAAAATTTGCCAGAAAACATCAAGCCGAGAGAGTGTCATTTATTTTATTTGACATTTGTCTAGTATGACTATGAGAAGCGTAACACACAAAGACCTAAAGGACACCTGAAATGAAAATTCTTTTTGTATACAAATGTATGTCTTTGAGAATGAATTGTAAGATGTGTACTCACACACCTTCATATTCTGTATACTGTTTTGTTGAGCCTTAACTTCAAATACAGGTTGAAACTTGCCCTGTACAGACATTGGTCATTATTTGAGAGTCTCAAGCATTCAAGCTACCCAGCCTGCAAGTAAGTCATCTCGGAGCCTGTTGGCTTGTCATGTGGTTAGATTATCCACTAGAGTAGATTACTGAATCAGGGTTCTCCCCAGAGAGTGGAATAAGGGAGGCCCTCCACTATACTCTCAGCCAGCTCCACTATACTATTTTTCAAATTTAGTGTGTTTCTTTGTTAGTTTTGCTAAAAGTAATGACAATTCACAGATTTTTGTGCCAAGTGGCATCACTTTTCCAGTCAACATTGTCTGCAAAAACTTGTGAATGAGCAATGATCAAACAATAGTCGTTTTGCCACTTTACAACAAAGGAATCACAACAATATATTATACTTGTAGTATTTGACACCCTCTGTCATTGCAAAATGAACCCATTTTCATGAAAGCGCAGCACGTTGGTTTGGGTTATTTTTGCCAGCCCCTCCACTATACTAAAAAATTCTGGGGAGAACCCTGCTGAATAGATAATACATCATTGCTTTCCTTTGTAAGTTCCAAATTTCTTGCTTCCCATTCTCTGACTTTTAAACATTTCTAGGGGAACCCGTATCACATGTTTGATTGTCAATAATGACTTAATGTGCTGCTCTTTTTATTAAACTTTGACATGCAATTATAATTTTGATACTTGTGTGCATGGGAAAGAAAGAAATGGAAGAAGTACATGTACAGTTGTATCATCTTATTGTTATAACATTATGTATTTCCAACAGGTTTAAGATGTGGACTGTAAAAGGGCAGCAAAAGATGCATGAGTTTCTGGCTGACATGGGGTAAGATGTGCATTTACAACAGAAAAAAGTTCACTTTACACACATTCTCAACTTTCTTCACTGATGACAGTATTTCTTTACCAATAATCAATCTATGACAAATGTTTCTTACAGGTTGCCTCTTGTACAGGTGAAACAGAAGTTCACCTCCATGGACATGGGACTGAAAGAAAGTTTTAAGGGACTCTTTACAGCTTCATGTGAGAAATATGGGTAAGCAAGGAATTAGTTCATGTTATTATATCAGGCTTCCAGACCTTTTTGTGTTGAGAAATGGTATTATATACTTTGTGGCACATGTATGTTTGTATTATTTTGAAAAAGCTGTCTTGTTAAGCTTGTCTGTGAAGTTTTTTTTTTTTTAAGACAAAGAAAGGAAAGAAAAACAAGAATGTATACCAAGCAGCAAAAACTGAAGTACATGTACCATGATAACTAGTGAAAATGTATATGTATATACAATGTAGATATATGATATGGTATCAAATACTTCTATTTTCCAGTTTGGATGACATCTCCTTTGGGTCTTTCATTGCACAGTATGGCTACAAGAACAAGGTAAATGGTCTATATTCTGCACTAATTATAAGTCTTTAATTACACCAATGATATGAAGTATTTCTTGTTCAAACATTACTAGATATCTCCACTTGTTTCTTCTGTTCTAATTCTTGTCAACATTAACATTTGCAAATGTCTCTGAGAACTGCAATTGATTGTGTTGTTTCCAGCTCTGTGCTGCTGATGTGGTGTATGCTGTCAATGGGCTGATGGAATGTGTGGTAAGTCACAGTCAAGAAGTTGTTAAGACTAATGGGGTCAATGGGCTCAAGGTTGAACAAGGTTGAACCTACTACTACATTTTTGGGGACTTTTCTGAAAACTGTAAAAAAAAAAATTTTTTAATTTTGTTGAAAGGAATATAATATTTTGGTGTTTACGATCCTGTGTGATAATGTATCATATTGATTATGTCTACTATTCTAACCTCAGCCATGCTGTATCTTATTTAGGAGGCAGAAAAAAGTGCAACTGGGTACTTTCTCGAGGCACTGGACTGTCTGTCAAGGTAACTTGCTACTTGCAATGTTCTTTTCTTCATCTGATATCAATGACAACAATTTCAATTTGCACCTGTATAATGCTTGATCTATGGTTGTGTTATCAGTTACACCATAGAGACTTTATGAAAGTGTGAAAGTATGAAAGTTAGTGCTCAATTCAAAGTTATAGCTGTTCTCAGTTTCAATTTGCACCTGTATAATGTCTATGCATGTGTTTCTTCATAGATGTCTTTAATATGAAAGTTACGGTTCAAAATTATAGCTGTTCTCAAATCCCAATGAGTAAGTGGGGAATACATGTACATGACACAAAAAAACACTTTATGACCTCTATTTAGCAATATGCAGGATCCAGATATATTGCAATAGATAAATTGAGTTTTTATACAACATACATGTATTTGAGTTGTTCAATGATATATTGTGGCTATAATTGAAATTTGTGTTTCCAGACAAAACGTGAAGAAGTTGTTGCGAGGCCTGGATCTTGCAAAGCGACAGCTGACCACCATCATGCAGACTGTCCACTCTTTCATTGACATGAAGCAGATCATATCAGCTGGGCCCTTCCTGTATGCATATATACCTGAGGTACTGGACTTTAGATCTGTGTGTCTGTGTGTGTGTGTGTGTTTGTGTGTGTGTGTGTTTGTCTATGTGTGTCTGAGTGTGTCTATGTATCTGTATGTGTCTGTATTTGTGTGTGTGTGTGTGTGTGTGTGTGTGTGTGTGTCTGTGTTTATGTGTGTCTGAGTGTGTCTATGTATGAGTGTGTCTGTCTCTCTGTGTGTGTGCTTCTATGTCTGTGTCTATGTCTGTGTCTGTGTGTGTTTTGGTAGCAGTGTAAACCAACACCTAAGCATTTAGCCAAAGCATCTTACTGCTGATTTTGTAACTAATGGTTGCCAATCCTGTTGGTTTTCAGGTTTTAGTTTACTCATTAAGACATTGCCAGAGGGAAATGTCATGTTACCACATTGGTGGATAAATGTTTAAAAATTTGTCTTTCCAGGGGCACCCGGATGTGAAGTTTTTCTCCAGACCCAACTGCCTTGGCATGCTGGCTTACTTCATGCAGGAGGCATATGTGGCCACAGTAAGTCTTTACAACATTAAAAAAGTTCAGACATTATACCAAGTTCCATAATCGAGAGAGACAGCTGTATCCAGGCTCGTCTTTATCTTGCCTTGGTTAGTCTTTCCTGTAGACTGAGGGAGGTTCATTCTGCGGTGCTGTCCTACCAAGCTTTTTGTTGTCGTCCATGGCAATGCCCTCCTTTCAGGCAATCAATGTGTCCTTATGTTAATAGATTTGCCTATAGCTGAAGTGTTGTGCCTTGTTCAGTCCAGAAGCAGGAGAAGTACACTGCTGCCCATGGTGGTGGCAGCACCCCTGAACGCAGAGACTGGCTCTGCCCTGGTCATTGGCATCCCTCCGAAGGCTGAGGAGTCAACCAAGAAGTAAGCAGACTCTACCAGTCTATTGTCTGCCCTCATAAAACTTTTTAAAATTGTTGTTACTGTCCTGTTTTTCTTTTGTCTTCAACAACTTAATCTGAAAATCTACTACTGTATAGTCTGTCCTCAGGAAGCTTGTTTGACATTGTTGTGGAGGTCACTGCTAGCTGTCCTGTATTTCTGTTGTCTTCAACAATTTAATATGAAAATCTGATACAGAAATACTGCCAGACTTGCTGTAATTATATTTACACATGTATATACGTCAATGGCCAGTAGACTTAGAAAAACAAAACTAACTTTTAGCTTAATAGTTTTAAGACAGATGATTAGATTAGAAATTGCTGAAGCAAGTTTATTATTCATATGTTGTCAAGTTATTCTTATGTCATCATGTTCATTTTTCACCACATTTTTGTTTCATTCTGTAGCTTCTTTGGTCGTGCTTTTGAGCAAGCTGCTATTCAGACCAACTCGAGAACCTTGCACGACAACTTTGATACCTCAAGTAAGTTCCCATATATGTAAGACTGAATAATGTGATGTATAATGTATTATAATCTAGTGGTGGTAGTAAGACCAAAGCTGTCTAGCGGATATCTGGTGTCAAAGAGTAAAGCCATTGTCATCATCCTTGCGGTCTCAGTCTTCGCTGAGGCGGGTCATCATTGTAAAGGGTTAAGTACATGTAGATAGTGTGCTCTAGATCTGGCAAAATACAAAACCCCACTCCTACAAATGTCACTGTCTTTCTACATGAAGTCAATTCTAAGCAATGAAGGAAGTATCTATAGAACGTTTTTAACTCGCTTTGATTTTGTTTTTGCAGTAATTGAGATGAAGTCAGAAGACAGAAGCAAGTTCTTTGATGCCCTGATCTCACTTTTGTCCTGAGTGGTTACTGACTGGTTGTTGGTCCGGTCACCAACATGCTGGCCGCTTGGCATTGGTCAAGGGTTATTCCAAACAGCAGCTCCTGTTCTACCAAATGTCTTAGAGAAGAATCTTCATCGTCATCCCAGCATTCTTAGAGAAGTATTCACTTTTCAATAGGTGTAACTGATTGATACCCCCTTTCCACTAGGATGGCGCTCTCGTCATACTCTCTCTGCAACCTAAAATTTCACTGAATGAATTTCATAGAAAATATTTGTTTACGCTTTGTATGATTGTTGTCTTTTTCAGTCACACTTTTACATTTTGTTTGACATACCCTATGAAGTCATCTGTTTTAGGTCACAGTGAGAGTGCAGTACAATGGTTGTCTAGTGGAATGGGTCCTTAGCACCTTTACTTGCAGTCTCCCTGCACAACAATAATGATCTTTTAATGAGTGACAATTATGGGGAAGTTTACCTCACAAAGCATGGGAGTGAGTGTTTGTTGTCTGTCAGCAAGTTTATGAATTTTCCTGAATCCTATTTTTCTTACCATATAGAAACATGCAATTTACAAATTTGTTGGGTTGAATATCATATTAGAATATCTTATTGTGACACTTTTGTTTTTAAATGATTTATGGACAAAGCACACTTTTCAACTGAAGTTAGATATAAGGGAAGGATGTACCCCTCCAGAAAACATGCTTTCAACTTTTCCTATTCTCAGTGGTATGCTTGTTCCACCCTATGGATTATGATACAAGATATACCTTCTATATATTGAACTGTTATCAAAGCCAGGATTCTTTTCTTAAGTACAAGTCTTTGTTGACATGATTGTATTTGTTTTCAATTTGGAAACTAAACTGGAGGTAAGCACCAAAATATAGGGTTCACAGAAACTTATCTAATGTTTGGTGTTTTTAAGAAGCTTATGGAACTTTCCTGTTTAGGCCTTCAAATCACCGTCGCTCCATGGTCTCACTTTGCTCCAAACTCCTTAAAACCTTGGATCTTGGAGTGAATTTTTGATGATGTAAATATAATAAACTTGACTTCTTCTATATACAATGTATGCGTCGTTATGAAATATTTTTTAATGTAAGCTTTTGATTATGACATGTATGCCCTTATAGTCCATACAGTCAATTTTTAATGAGATGTATGTTGCTGGTGATGTTTTGTATTAAGTATGAGTAGCTGTCTAGTTTGTGTATGAAAAAGCTACACATTGACTTTTTCTACATCCAATTGTGATAGAAGGCAACCGTCATGCCACCAACAGCATCACAATGGCAGTTAATAGAATCAGTTGCTTTTCTGAGCAAGTTATTGATGTAAAAAGTCACTACATGTGTGGTAATAATGGAATCATTGACACTGTTAAGGTGCACTCTCACTGCACTTGTGTCAACCTTGCGTAACTGCGGGGTTCGTTCACTGCGTCACTGCTTTGTTATTTTCTCTGATTTTTTAGAATCTTGATATTGCGTAATATGTATAAGTATGACTTAGAAGACAAGAAAATACACAAAAAGTGGGAAAATTTGTTCGTTATCTCTGAAATTCGTTGAATATCTTTTGAACCCTGCAGTGATACAAACTTGACGTAAGTGCAGTGAGTGTGCACCCTTACTCTCTTAAGCGTTTCATGTTTGAAAAAAAAATGCTGAAAAACTAAATAATGCCCTCACTCAGTCTTACCCAGTGTAAATAAAGCAGATAGGGAGTCATTAGCTAAGATTTGTCATAGACTTTCTATTCTATGGTCAATGAATGACATGTATTACTTCTACCCAAGTGAAATAATAAAATGGAAATATTTAAAGAGTTTCCATACTTGAGTTGTGAATAATCTCTTTCCCCACTTTCACTTTCTATTCACCTGTGAATCACCTTGTGAATAAACACACTTATTAATTTTACGTAGTGATTCACCAACCAGATGAAACCTGCACCTGATTGCCCCTGCTAGGTCAGTTTCTTAAGGCGTTCCTGTAATACCACCATCAGTACACCCACGGTGTGGTCTGTGCCGGGAGATAGCGATGAAGATATGTATGTTCCACTGGCAATGTTCCACCGATCCTAAAAATCTTTACTGATATGGGAAAAGGTAGAGCCATACAATCCCAACAAACTGACGCATTCTTCTACCATTTGTCACAGTTTCCGTGCACAAAATAACTACAGCTCGTTCAAGTACGATGAGCATTACTTTGTGCCCGAAGGCAACTTTAGCAACACAAAGCTCTGAGGTCATCGAAACCAAATTGAGAATGAAACCAAAGTTAAAACCCGCGTTCCAGTCATTGTCATCGTCGCTGTGTCCGTGACAGGTAAGACAGTCTCATTATCTTCTTCGATTGCATGCCTGGCATATTCCCTAATTTTCGCTATATAAATAGTAAGGAAAAATGCATAGTCCTTATGCAACTTGATAAATCCTGTATTATTGATTACCTCTTCCCATATGTTTACAACTGTCTTAAGAAGTGAGAAGAAGTTGAAGCTGTACATACCAGCACATATTAGTCTTTGTAGATGAAATTGTGCCTTATTGCTATGACCTGAACTTAGCTTGTTTGAGCATAAATGTACAATAAAGTGGATTTATAGATCCGATAAATCTTACCCCGAGCTTGCCGGGCACGTTGCGCCCAGCTGCTGCTGCTACAAAGGAGGCTTCCAGCCATGTGCCAACTGTAAGACAAGATGCAAGCACAACAAGTGAGACCAGATGCGAGGCAAACCACATGAAATTAAAAAATCGAGAATATGCCCCCCAAAATTACGCAAACGCCCGCAAAAAGGCGCGAAGGAGGCTATTCATTGACATGTGTCTGGTTACCGTGTTTCCCGCGCAATATCTCCAAAAAACATAGTGATAGATAAACAACCTCCCGCACACGTCTTCGCCAAAGTGGAATAAAATTAAGCAATGTACATACCTCAAATCGTATAGTTTTATGTATGTTGCATTATTTGTCTTTAAGTTTTCGTTGATGAAGGAGTCTAGTAGGAGTTCGACTCGGTCAGTTCACTCCTTAGGACAAGTAACTCCTACTCCGATATCCATTGTAACATGTCGTTATTGGGCATTCCCCGTTGGGGCATTCCCCATTGTCATTGGTATTCCCCGTTGGGGCATTCCTCGTCGTCATTCCCCGTTGGAGCATTCCCCATCATACCTATTGATTTTCATACTAATCATTTTTCAAGCAGATGTGATATATGTCATAAATGTAAAAGAAATCCTGTGGGTATGTGTCCAAAGCATGTTAAATCCAAATTTCAGGTTATACTGTTTCAAATACGAATTCATAGGAGTAGGACCCCCAAATACACATTTTTTTGTCTCAAAATAGCAAGATAAAATAAATCATTTGCATAGTGATGTATACCGGTGTGAATGAAACTCAAGTTTCAAACGCAAAAACAGCACCCCACTCCCACAATCGTTTGAAAAGCGTCAGGTAAAAGGTCATCTCTTGCTTTCATGAATCATACAAGCAATACAAAGCTTCGAAGTCATCGAATCCGTGCCCGTCTTCCTGTCATTTGTTATCATCGCCGCCGTGTCAACAATAGGTGTAACTTTTATGTTGCAACGTGATGCAATACTAGATCTCAGTGCCCTCGGAGGCAGGGCTTACATAAATTATCTTCCTAGGTAGGCCCAGATTGGTTAGTGAGAGTAGCCATTATCACCTGATTGGATAGCTATTGCTCACCTGAGGTTATCTTAGAGATTGGATTGGAAATAATCAGTCTAGCTGGAGACCTTGGAGCCAGGTATGTGTACATTTTAGTTGGTATCTCTATAGCTTGTAGATTGTATAGACTATGTACGTAGCGATAGCGCGTTGGGCTCAGGCCCAACTGGTTTCGGGTGCGAGTCCTGCCATGTCACCGATCTTTTGCCCTTGGGAAGCCACTTTACACGACTTTACTCAGGTGAAAATGAGTGCCTAGCTTCGGCTAGTCGCAGGTCTTCGAGACACCGTCACGTTCGGGCATGACGCGTGCACCCGCTTTACACGAGTGACGGGTAGGAGGAACCCCTTACACACTTGGTCGGAATTTTGGTATGAAAGTGGGTAGGACATCTGCCCACAGGACTTTTGCGGGCGGACACAAGACCTCTCAGGCATATGCCCTCTCCGACATATTAAGACCCTTCCCGGCATAAAACTTGTCCGCAATAAAAAAAATCGCGAATATACCCCTCCCCCAGCAAATTACGCAAAAGCCCGCAAAAAGGCGCAAAGGGGGATATTCATTGACATATGTCAGGTTACCGTGTTTCCCGCGCAATATCTCCAAAAAACATGATGATCCATAATAATTAAAAAACAACCTCTCACACACGTCTTTGCCTAAGTGGAATGAATCTAAGCAATGAACATACCCCAAATTTTATAGTTTTATGCATGTTCCATTATTTGTCTTTACATTTTCGTTGATGAAGGAGTCTAGTCCGGGATTGTCCAGTATCTTGTGTGATTTGCGCTGGAAAATTGCGTCATTATCAACGGGGGTGATGCGCTTGCAAAATAATAAGGTTAAAATACATTCTGTTTAATAGGACGCTATCCATACCAGTTGATTAAAGACCCCACCCCATATTAAACCTCGTCGGACCCAGTCTGGAGCTTTCCCCATTGTCATGGATCATTCCCGTCGTCATGGGAATTCCCCGTCGTTTGGTATTTTCCCCATCGTCATGGGAATTCCCCGTCGTCTGGTATTTTCCCCATCGTCATGGGGCATTCCCCGTTGGAACATTCCCCATCGTCGTAGGGCATTCCCCGTTGGAGCATTCCCCGTTGGAACATTCCCCATCGTCGTAGGGCATTCCCCGTTGGAGCATTCCCAATCGTAATAGGGCATTCCCCGTTGGAGCATTCCCCGTCGTCATGGGGCATTCCACGTTGGAGCATTCCCAATCGTAATAGGGCATTCCCCGTTGGAACATTCCCCATCGTCGTAGGGCATTCCCCGTTGGAGCATTCCCAATCGTAATAGGGCATTCCCCGTTGGAGCAGTCCCCGTCGTCATGGGGCATTCCCCGTTGGAGCATTCCCCGGCGTCACAGTATATCTATTAGAAAGAATACCGTAACTAATGATTAGCCTACTTCATTGTAAGACTATATCAAAGAATTATGTTAGCCCGTATTGTTATGTTAATTAGGTTGTTAAGCTTTATTCTATACCTCTATTTTGTACTTTGTGTAGTAGTTCTTGCCATACATTGTATCATGTACAATTGTCGTACAATAAAGTTCTTTATCAAACCAGTACGAAGATGGCTCTGCAAACACATCCAGTCTACCAGGCAGACCGCATCTCCCACGAAGCATTAGCGGCTGTCTCACAAGGCAGACAGACCAAGAGCAGCGAGGATGATGTCGACAGCCTGAACGAGACTTTGATGATACATTCCATCACCGACTACGGACGGCATCCCTACAGATATGGTATCGCTTCCGTCAACTTCAAGGGAAACGAAAAGGGGTCCAAGGGTGCAGGGAATGCAAAGTTGCGTAAACTTCTTCTTAGTCAACTCCATAAACAGACGTACAACTCAATCATACTTGTACAAGAGTGTCCGTGGGATAATCCTCTAAAGCACCTTCAGCTAAACGCCGAGCTCGAGGAGAAGTTTTGCTACACAGGAGTTAAGAATGAAGCCGGAGTCATCTGGAATAGTGATCTGTTTGGAGTGAAACGCTTAGACTCGTACATGTTGATTGGAGACAAGTACCCAAAGCTAATGCAACATCGTGGGCGACTCTGTATTTGTGAAGTCACACTTCTGGACTGCCATACAGCTGACGGCAATCTAGCACTGGAGAAGACTCCAAATGTGTCCAACTTCATCGCCATCTCCTGGCACGGACCTCACAAGTGTACTGATGCAGAAAAACAGCTGGTATTACAAGACCTCCTTAAATTTGTTACCTTTAAGTATATGAAAGATAAGAACGGCCCAAAAGCTTGCGTTATTGGTGGGGACTTCAATTTTAGTATCGAAAAGGCATGCGAAGACCTGGACAGCTACCCCGGACTTACTATCGCCGCTTCATATGGATTGGAAACAATTGACTACTTCATATTCACCTCGGACTTGATCAACATCCTACATGCCGATCAATTATTCCTAGAGTACGATGCAGAAAGTATCTACACAGCACAGGATAGGGAGAGGGCCCGAGCAGAGAAGTGTAAAGCTGAACCCAACGATGTCATCGACCACAAACCAGTCTTCGCTGTGCTGGATCTTGGAAGTCCCAATCCATTCTCCTCGCCATGCAAGCTGACGACAAGGTACGTAAGATAAGCGCTAAGAAAAGTTACTATGATGAAATTATTATAGTTGTGTTTTTTCCTTACAAGATTAAGGTCAAACCCTTTATTTCGTACCGTTAACTATACATTGTGTTATTTTCTATTTTCTTCACAGACCGAAGGTTGAGACAGTCACCAAGGATGGAGAATCAGTGATGTTGGAAAATGGCTCTCTAGATGAAGGGATGCTACAGCAGGTAAGAATACGTCTAGATCTAAGTCGTCAGTTCTCATCCCTGTTGCTTTATTCTTTATCTACTTCATTCAATGATATTTTGATATGATTGTTGAAATCATGTTGAGTCTTTGCCACCTATTTGATTATGATCAATTGGTATTAATTTTTTATTATTTTTTGTTTCAAGAAGCAGAGTAATGTAGCCTCCAACGCAGATACTGACACCGTTGATGAAAAAGAGAAAGAAACACAAGACAAATCTTCTGAAAGCGAAATGGTGGAGCAGGCTGGAGCAGGAAATGATATGTCCTTTCATCCGTTAGTTCGCGACATAATTGAAGAGAAGGATATGGAATCCCCCAACGTCAAACAGAAAATCACAGAACTGAAAACAAAATTCCAGAAATGTCGGGCACTGGTGGAAGGGATTTCAGGGATCGACTGCAGTGAGGAGGAACAGAAGCAACAGATTGAACAGCTCAAACAACAGGTCACAACCAAAACGGACTTACTGAAGAAGTACAAGAACCTGTGTGCATTTGACTGCCTAAATCATGACAATTAATAATTTTCTTATGTGAGTTGAAATAGTGCAGTACAGTTATGAATGTCAACAATTGTATTGTACTTTCTTGGAATATATTTTTTACATGCTATTTTCTGTGGCAACAATGAAAGTTCTAGTACTAGCAATATAAGGATATATCATTATAGAAATATAGCTGGCATCCTTCTATTCTTGTACAGCTAGCGCATTCCTTGATGTAATAGATAGCATTACGGGACAGGTGATTTACGAAAATCAGGATTTTTCCCCATGTTAAGGCAATTGCAGGAGTTTGTAAACAATATATTGTCAGAGGAAACACTGTTGAAACTAGAGTTCGGGGACCTCATACCTCCACGAAATATTTATTGCTTTTTTGTGGATGGTATGTATATTTATAGTCGGTTGTATTTGAGAGTAATGGTTATAAATGTTATGGGAAAGTAGTGGTGTATTTATCTAATGACACAGAGGATGTCCATCTGATAAGTAATTATTAAAATGTGACACTTAATTGTGTAATGTGCGTTTAAGACGTCGACGGCATATGGTAGCGTGGTGTTCCTTAAGCTTGATGTTTGGCATTTAAACTGTCTAAGGTTGTCAGCATTATTGAGGTTCGACTATGTGCCTCAGAGCGGTGTGGTGGGAGGAACTTTAGTCAGATAGTGATTTGATTTTCCACCAATATGTCATATCATCAGCTGTTCACACGGTACAAAAATGAGATAGCGTTTGATAGAGTGGACCATACGATCGCTGTAACGAGTCTCCTCCAACTTGGACTCCGTGCTTCGGTGGCTAGGTGGATCATCAGTTTTCTGTCACAGAGGGAACAGAGGGCATGGAGGGTGCGGTGCAAAGATTACTTTTCGGACTGGAGCGTGACGTCATGCGGCCTTCCACAAGGGACAGTACTGGGGCCAATTGTTTTCCTTGCCCTGATAAACAGCGCCGCCGAGAATGCTATGTCATCACGATGGAAATTCGTAGATGACCTGAACTTGATCGAGAGCCGTAAAACGAGTGACATCCCCTTGATCCAGCACGATCTCGATGGACTTAACAACTGGTTAATTTCGCATAGAATGCAGCTCCATCCGAAGAAATGCAAAGTGATGTACGTCCACTTTTCTAAAACGCCCCCACCTCTCCCACCACTCAAACTTGACGACCACCCTCTGCAAGAGGTTAAAGTGGCGAAGTTACTGGGCTTGTACATTAAAGCAGACCTCAGATGGAACACCCATGTAGACTCCATGGTAAAGAAAGGTAGCATGAGACTGTTCCTCCTCAGAAAACTGAAGTCATTTCGACTGTCCACAGAGGACCTGGTCACAATCTACACTACCTACATCAGACCATTGTGTGAGTACGCCGCACCGGCGTGGCACCCGGGACTCACTCAAGAACAACGTAACCAGCTGGAGAAAATCCAACGTCGAGCCTGCAAGATCATCTTAGGCCGAACGTACTCCAACTACGCAGAAGCCCTGCTCACCCTTGGACTTGTGACAATGGAGCAGCGCCGTGACCAGCTATGCTTGAACCTAGCCAAAAAACTGTTACAATCCCCTGACTTCCACCACTGGTTTCCCGCACGACGGGGGGACATCAGTGGTCGCTGTACTCGATCGAGCGATCAGCTGGACACGTTCAAAGCTAGAACCGAACGCTTCAGAAAAAGTGCGTTGCCTTATATGACTAAGCTACTCAATGATGCAATTGCAAATGTCAGTACACCATAAGTGCAATACCAACCGTCTGTCTGTTGTAGTGATGATGAAAGTTGATCGTTTGAACTTGTTTTGCACTGTCTATATACATGTGTGTATTTAGATTTTAATGGCTCAGGTAATCGCACGTTTTTTAAACCAAATTTATAACAATGCTTGTAATTACCTAATGTGCTATTATTGTGCAATTATGCAGCCTTTGTGAAGTACAGGCACAATTCAGTCAACCTTGACGGTTAGACTGCGAGGCCTTGTATATTTTATGTATATTGTTATGTGAATAAATAAACCAATCTACTACTACTACTACTACTACTATGCACACTTTACTCTGATAGCCCTACATCAACTGTAAGATGAATACTTGGCGCCAACCCCGTCTGCTAAAAAACAAGTACCATTGGCTACGAAAGAGACAACTAACAACTGTCCCTTATCGTAACGAAATCAGAACGTCTGTATCGCCCATAAAACTTCTGACACCCAACCCATCTAAGATGAGAGGACCTCGTAATGGCATTTTAATCACCATGTCACTCAAATCAGCAGTATGTGAGACATCCATACCTGTTAAGCATTACCATTAAATGTACCTCAACTTCTTACAATTATACTTACGCTTCACATCTCCATGATATCCTAAGCAGACATAAATAAAACTAATTATCATATTAAAAAAACTCGGGGTTCCCCAAACAGCTGTCATACAAATCACCTCACTATCTGCTTGGAGCTAAGCCCATTAACAAACACTTAAAGCACGATGCCTGTTCCAATATATTGCAGATATAGGGGGGATTTCTGATATTATTACATCGATTATAACGACAGATACGGCGCCCAAAATCACATCGATTCGAGCTTTCATCACAGCCCACCAACACAACAAGTATGAAACCAATCCATCCAGCCGTTCTTGAGTAATCTTGTACACAGACAGAGACACATAACAGAAAATATAACCTCCATGACATTTCATGGAGGTAACTACTGTGCCAA
The DNA here is from genome assembly GCF_000003815.2 of Branchiostoma floridae. Lineage (NCBI taxonomy): Eukaryota > Metazoa > Chordata > Leptocardii > Amphioxiformes > Branchiostomatidae > Branchiostoma > Branchiostoma floridae. Next base: position 4,985,379 of record NC_049989.1, on the reverse strand, counting down.
CTGTTACAAATATTTCAAACAGTCCTAAGCAGACATAAATAAAACTTCTGGGGGTTCCCCAAACAGCTGTCACCTCACTATCTGCTTGCAGCTAAGCCCATTAACAAACACATACAGCACGATGCCTGTACCAATATATCTCAAATATAGGGGTGATTTCTGATATCATTACATGGATTATAACGACAGATACGGCTCCCAAGATCTCATCGATTCGAGCTTTCATCACACCCCACCAACACAACAAGTATGAAACCAATCCATCCAGCCGTTCTTGAGTAATCATCTACACAGACAGAGACACATAACAGAAAATATAACCTCCATTCCATGACATTTCATGGAGGTAATAACACCTTAAATCTATTTCAAGCATTTCCACCTATAGTTAAGTAGGACAATGTCTTCTTGCCAGGAATAAATAGCCGCAAGCGTTTAGGTAACTTGACATGCAAAGAACAAATGGCTCTGAGTGGGTAAAGAAACATGTTTTAATGGGACAGCAATCATGTTTGAACTTAAAAATGAAACATGGTAGAAACAAAACCAAACATAAAGTATTCTCACTGGTATCATCCTCAGTCTCATCATTTTATGGTAATAACAGCCAAAGCTTTGTTACCATGTAGTCCCTGAGGGATATGATAACGATATACATACCAGATACATATGTATATGAATGGATGCCAACATGGCACCATAAAATACAACAATACAAAAGTTGTAATAGTTTTCGTAACACCAATACATTGACAAGTGTTTGGTACAGAAGTTGTGGAACTCACAAAATGAAACCTCATGCCCATCAAGATAACTGCAGAAAAAGCCATGCAGAATAAAGACAACTCTTGGTGGATCAATAAATGTACCATATCAGGGTTTTTTTTTGAAAACCCTGTGTTTTCCATAAACCCTAACATCAGTAATACAGAATAAGGCAAAGACAGAAATCCAACTTTATACAATATGCCCGCTAATCTTCTTCCACCTCATGTTCTATTCTCATACAATTCAACCTATTAATCTGTATCATTTTGTATAGCTGGTACATCTACCGTTTAATATAACAAACTAGCTTCGCAGGAACATGGTGAGGCAGCAGCTGGTTCTATTTCACCGAACCTCCTGTCACACCCAACCTTTGCACATCTACCTATCTTGTGTAACCTGGAATCTAGCCTTGTTAGCTTTGGTCCTTTCCCGACAGTCACTACCCTATAGCAAGGAGCTTTTATCAGATAAAAGCTCCTTGCCTATAGTGACCGTTGGGTACATACCAAAGCTACCAAGGCAGGACTCCAGGCTAATCTAGTGAGGATGAACTGCACTGGCAACAAATTCCTCTCTATGATAGTACTAGAAAAAAAAAATTTTAACACATGATCCTAGGTTGATAACTGGTACATGTACTTCGAGAACTCTGGTACTTATAGAATGCAAAACATGATTAAGTTCAAATGTGTCCTTATATCCAACATTCTCAGCATTTACAGGAAGAACCAACAAAGGAACAAAGACTCCTGTCCCAGTGTGGCCATCACAGTAACATGAGCAGGTTGACTTCCTTCTTGTTCATCCTCTCGGCCAGGTTTCTGATCCGACAGATCCTGACGCGGTCGGCGTCCCCAGCCCCGTACACACGGTACAGGTGGTACTTGTCCTCCTCCTGCATAGCAAACTCCACCTGTTTGGAGGAGATGGGGAAGTACTCCTTCCCCTGCGACACTGTGCACTTCACCTCGACATACAGGATGGTGGTTTGTTCAGTAGGTGTGCCACCGCCGCCGTCGTCTGAAGTCACCTCTGCATCATCTTTGATGATTATCTAGATGGACACGTAAAAATGGGGCTACATTTAACAAAACAGCTATGGAGTAAAGTACATAGTGTAATGGGTGCTTCTTTTGCACAGAAATAAATCATTGATGTTCAAAGAATTCGTAATAATATTAGCTGCTATCAAGAACTTAGACACATCTGATTCTGACTCTCAAAACACTAATAGTGACATGTACAGGTGCCCACTAGGCATGGTAAAACTAGGTACGCATTTTACATAATGAGGTGTTACTTTGACTTGAATTTACAATTTTCAAATACTGGACGATCAGGTGAGTTGGCAGGGATTTACCTCTCTGAGAGTGTATTTCATCAAAATACAATTTCTTGCCATTGAACTTACTGGGTAGCAATAATATCATTACTATGTTATGTATAAGTTAGTATAACTAACATAAAGAAGCAACAACTTTAATACCTTGATGTCATATGGCAGCTCCTGTTCATCATACTTGTTAACCCAGAGGATATGTATCTGTTGTCCAGGGAAATCTTCCTTCTGCTGTGTCAGGAAATTATACACCAGTGTTTCTCCCCACCTCCCTATGACTCCAGTATCTACATAGTCAGATAAAAACACTTCATGCATCTCTCATCCTTTGTAGCTCTATTTCAACAGCTAAAAACATCAAAAAGTTCAATTGTTTTCCACTACATATCATAAATCTATTACTTAACACTTGAAGCTTTGCACAGCCTATATATTGATTTTCTTATTTTTCTTTGCTAGGCAACAGTTACATGTAGTTGCAACAACAGGTGCTGATTCTCATCAATGGCTGAAATAGGAAGTTTTGAGTGGGAGATGAAGTTCAATAAACTGTAAATCCCAAAGTATTCACATCATTTCTATGTCACAGATTTTGTGGTGACTCCTTACCACAAACTCATCCTGACATGAACATGTTCTGTTCTGCATTGCAACACTGTGGTTGTTTCAAAAGTGAACTTAAAACAGTAATTATGCCTCCTTTTCTTCCTAACCAAATGACCTTAAACTAATTGAGTGTAAATCATACCATCAGCGTCCATGTCCAGCTCCTGGTCAGAGATGTCCAGTTTGGAGCTGTCTGCCAACAACTCCAGGGCATCCTCGAATGAAGACCCTGTGTTACAGAGAACCATACGATTGTACATAGTCACAACGTATATCAAACACATTGTCTCACATACATGTACATTATTATGGACAATGTTGGATTATACGTTACCTACTTATAGTGCTTTTTTTGCTTATAACTAAGAAATGCCCATTAGACTAATCCCATGGCCCCACCTCCCTCCCTTGAAATGTACAGATAAAAAATAAACACACAAAAATGTAAATATTTGACTGACATCCAGCCAATCTCTCATGAATAGTCTATTGAGCATAATTGCGGGAATGTCCAAAAGTGGTAGCCATTGGTTGAACCACTAATGGCTGTGCTTTCACTGGTGATGCTTGTGATGGACAGTCAGGATTGGTTTATTGGTTTTGACATTGCCGTATTCAAGTTTCCAACAACATTTACACAAAAAATTACACACAACACTTTTGCTGAGACTTCTACAGTTTAAATGTTAACCCTCTTACAGTTAAGATATCATTTAACCCTCTTACCAGTAGTCCAGACAGGTGGTCCCATCTGGAGTCTGGTCCTCTTTGGTGACATGAATTCCTCATCACTGCTGATGCTGTAGTCCTTATTTCTCTTGACAGAGGGCGCTGCTGAGTCAGAGGTATCTCCCTGAGCCCCATCCACCTGGGCTGAGGGCACGGGTTTCTGTTCCGGCTGTCCTCTTTCTTCTGGACTGAACTGTTTCAAAGAATGAAAATTTATGCACGCTTCTTTTGAATTCACATAATACAGACTCATGATCACACAGACCAGGTCCTGGCCTTCCTGTAGAAGCTAACAATATCAAGTGTCCAGGTGACTTTTCCAAATTGAAAATGCAGATGGCTTGCATTACCCCAACAGCCCTTAATACACAGTAATTCATTAAAAAAAAGTCTCATAAATTACAGAAAAAAATCATCTTGACCTTGAAGTGCTTAGATGATACACAAGAAAAAGAACTCACACAGTCAATACATTGTCCTTACCTGCTCATGGTGTCCCTGTGGTTTTGGTCCTGGCTCTGTTCTCATCTGCCCTTCCATCCTGACAGGCTCACTGCTGTTGGTAACCCCCCTACTTCCCTCCTCTGGACCTCTCTCCACTCTCCCATCCGGAGGACCCCCACCTAGTACTCTGTCTCCATCCTGTCGCTCATACGTCCTGCCTGATGGATCCCCCACTCTGCCCTCCCCCTTGCTGTGGTACGACCCATCACTGTAGGAAACAGAATCATGACTGGGAGGGCCGGATGATCCTTGTCTCTCTGTACGAGGAGCGGGTTCTCTCCCAGTCTGTCCATCCCCTTCTCCTGATCTCTCCTTCTGTTCGTCTGTGTCTCCTTCATCCTTTAACAGCTGTGTGCCTCTCTTGTGTTCCTCAGGAGGGGCGGGGGCCGGCCACTTCTCCTCAGTGTCATCTTGTTTAGCACCTGAAGTAGCATGGCAAAATGTTTACTTATACCTATAGATCATAAGCTTGTTTAACATGTTACACCTATAAATTATCATAAGCTTGTTGACACATATAAATCATTATAAGCTTGTTTCATCTATATATTAATACCATAAGCTTGTCTTCAGAAATGAAACATTGAGCAACATTTGGGACACTTTTTGTAGTGTTAATAAAGATTTTTGTTTCAACAATGATGATTCATACTTTCTTTCACTTTTATTTCCTGTCTCCATTGCTTCATTTTCTTATTAATTTTCAATAAAAAACTAGCAATTCGGCTTTTCAGGTTATACATTATAGTCATCTACACTAAGTAATCTCACCTTCCAGATGTCACACTCTTCAATATCTTAGTATACAAACTGAGAGGAAGACTGCGAAGAGTCCAGTTTACCTTGTGGTGCTCCTGCCTGTGGTCTGAAGAGACTAGACTTGGGTGGCCAGGAGTACAGGCCCTCCCGGGGCTTTGGAGCAGGTTTGTCAGCTTCCTCTGCATCCTTGTCCTCCTCCTCCTCTTCTTCTTCTATGGAAATAATTGCCACAGTTATAATCATTACTTCCCTGAACCATGGCTTTATTTCCAATATTCTCTATCTTTCTCCAAATACACTGAGATACACTGCCCACACCCACAGTCAAAACACAACTGCCATGATAATACAACCAGGTGTATACAAAGTACAAATAAGAAATATACATAATTGAATGTAATTATGATTGTCCAATGACAGAGAAATACACTGTTGATGGTATAATTAGATAATGCTTTTATCTATTTTATCAAGTACATAAGATTTAGGCAATAATCACCTAATCACCTTCTGACCTTGGTATATTAGTCAGTAAAATGAATAGAGAATTAGACAAAGTAAACAAATGGTTCCAAATTAACAAATTATCCTTAAATGTCAAGAAAACAAATTTCATTATTTTTGCAGGGAAGAAAAAATACAATAAGGAAAATGTTAAAATAGCTATTAATAACACACCAATTAATCAAGTTACGCACACGTGTTTCTTAGGTGTCACCATTGATGACAAACTTACCTGGAAAAAACATATTGACCTTATTTGCAAAAAAATCTATAAAAACATAGGTATTGTCAGAAAAATCGCAACGCTACTATCTTCTAAAACATATATGATATTATACTATAGTTTACTATATCCCTATCTTGCATATTGTAACATCGTATGGGCGAGTACGTACTCCACATCACTTAAACCTCTACTTCTTCTGCAGAAACGCTTCGTCCGAATAGTCTCAAATGTGTCGTATACATTCCCTTCTGCATCTTTGTTTCGTAATTTAAAAGTATTAACTATATATGATATAAACAAACTGCAAAGTTGCCTTTTTGTTCACAATACCATTAATAGTTCTTGTATACCAAAGCAATTCCAGAACCTTTTCCATCACAATTCAGACCACCATCAGTACCATACCAGACGGTCTAACCATTTAAAACAGATACAAGTAAAAACACAACAAAGAAAGTTTTCCATGCTGTTCAGGTGTCCGCAAATCTGGAATAGTTTAAATGAAACCTTACATCTTAGTCATTCACCATCCATCTTCAAAAACCTGTTAAAAAAGTCATTATTAGATAATCAAACATTTAATTAATCTCCCATTCATTGTCAGTTGTTACTTTTCTTTCAATGTTATATTCTTATTACATCATTTCATTCATTTCGCCGTTATGATATTGCATTAGTTATCATTTATTGAACTATTATGATTTATTTCCATTTTGTTAATTGATATAATTCTTTTGGTTACATTATTGTCTAATGTATAATTTTTTCACGTCTATTCAATCTTGTTACTTTGGAGGAAGACTGTGTACAAGCCACGAGGCTTTTTTCTTCCCCCCTGCATGTACTTTCATCCTTTAATTTGTTTTATGTTAACTTTTTTAATTATTGTGCAAAATAAATAAAATCAAAATCAAATCAAATCAAAAAATGGCGAGGGGTACTACTTTGTACTAATTTAAAATGATATGGACATTAGCTTAGATCACATTCAATGGAATCATTTTTCACCTTCCTCCTCTTCTTCTTCTTCCTCCTCCACTGGAAGCACAGGAGCTGGCACTTCCCACATCTGCACTTCCTCTGGAAGCTCTTCTATGTCCTGATTGGTCAGGAAGCTGTCAATGGACAATGGTGATTGGCCGAGGACCACAGGTGACAGCAGATCCAAGAAGTTGGTGACATCCCTCTGGACTCTGGCATCTCCACGGCTGAACAGCTTGGCTACTTCTTTGTGTATTCTGGAGTAAGCTGCAAAAAGACATTCATCTCTATAAGTAAGGGCTAACTTAGCACCATAGACATGTTTACTGTCACACACGGTTTGGTAACATATAAAGTCTAAAAATTACTACAAACTTGGGACTATGAGAGGAGATACATGTGATCATCCTTGATGTGATACATTTCATAATATCAAGATAAGTAGTAATAGTACATAGAACAGGGCTTTAGCCAGCGTCCGTTTTTCCGTCAATTGACGGAAATTTGCTGCGTGTGACGGAAAAAAATTTCAACCAATCCGTCAACCTTGACGGAAAAAAAATCGTTGATTGAAGCATGGAGGCCAAGTTGAAAAGAGGGAAGCTACGGCTTGGGGACGCCCGGACAGCCCATTGTCGGAAAGCCACACAGTGTTTGTTTTGCTATTGTCATGATTGTTGACGATTGTGTGTCGGCACCCTTTCGCATACGATAATCTCATTAAAAACCCGTTTTTCAAGGTCTCACTCCAAGAACAGTGCATTCTACGAACTTTGTTTGGAATCTTGACACTCATCAAAACCTAACTTGTACAATAGCGTGCCGGGGCTGGCGGCCGTACAAATTATTTTCGCTCGCCCAGCCGCGCCGCTTGCGACAACGCAAGGTGCCAGTCGCAGCTAAAAGAACCGGCACATCATGCTATCCACAAATAGTTTGATCAAAAACATAATCTTTAGGATCTAAAATGTTGCACGGTTCTCTTCAGCGGGAATTTTGTTTTTGTTTTGACGAGAAAACGCTAATTTTGCAGCGACACAGATGAGATACCCACGCCACGTTGTTGTTGGCACACTTCCGGGTTAATTGAACGCCAAAATTCCCCCAAATGCACCATAAATCCGTATATGAATGCATGTTTTCTCAAAAGAGTCTTTGAGTAACTGTGTTCTTAATTAGAAAATTGTCGTGTAATAGAAAAATATAGCGTTCTCCTGCCTTTACAAATGTAACATTTTCAAACAAATAAAATATTTGAACGCTGGTGCGCGCGGTGCATCGTGGGTCGGTATCCATAGCTCTACCAATCAGAGCGCGGGATCTGAGGAGACGCCCCTCTAGATGTTACGATCAACCAATCAACAGTGCGTATTGAGAATATGTAATGTTAGATTTGCATACCCCGCGAGTTGATTTTAGCGCCGTGTTTTTGCGGGGAAAACGCAAATAAACGATGTTTTACTGTTCACATTATTACAAAACGTCAGCGGGGTGTCATATTTTCTCCCAATGACAACATTTATATCGGACGAGGTAGACATTTTTGCAGTCAATGACGGAAATTTTTACGCGATGACGGAAAAAAAAAGATTCTTGACAGGAATTTTCCGTCAATGGGAATTGGCTGACGGAAAAAAATCTCGAGCTGGCTAAAGCCCTGACATAGAATACAACTGATGAAAACTATCAAAATAGGCTTTGAAACCCAGGTGTAAACAACCCAAACTATAATTAATAATAAAGAGATAAGTTTATAATTTGCATCAGTTATGTGGTTATTCAGCAGGGATAAGGTTGAGACTGTACCTGTGAGATTATCCTTCTGTATGTACAGCTCCCTGTTATCCTTCAGCCCACAAATCTCCTCCTTGGTCTCCACAATGTCATCAAAGGGCTGCAGTCTGAACACAACCTAGTTCAAGAGACAGATTGAATAGAACAGCAATGGATGAGGGAGAAAGTATACTAAGACGAATTAAAAAAATGTTGTTGCACATGTTTTTTTCTCAACTTATGTACTAGAGACTTTAATAAATTTTAAAAAAATAATAAATTTTTATCAAAAGCCACTTTCCACACAACCCCTGCACTTAAAGCTGCATGTTTCCTATGTTTGTTTGTTTATTAAGGAATCTCCTTTAGTGTTCACATACAACTACTACTCTTCCTGGAGTCCTTTTCCATAAAATACAAGTTTCCTATCTGCATTTTTCCTATGTGGTTGAGTGGGGGAAACTTTGACAGCTACATTTTGTGTAAACAATCAAAGCATCATCAATATAAAAACTGTAAGTATTACACATTGTAAGCTATCAAGACGTTCTCTTATTAATAAAAAGTAATGCCATGACAACACATCGTATATACATGTATGCAGGTTTTTAGAACAATCATAGAAGAGGTGACATCAGCAGAAGCACAGCATACCTCCAGCCTCGTCACCTGAACAAACATCATGGCCTGTAAGTTGGTATTGACACCCGCTTCCAGCAGCTGGTCGTGAAGTTCCAGGTGTTCCTCGCGGGACAGCAGAAACCGCTGGATGTACGGAACCACCGTGTGGACGTACCTAGAATAACAGTGCACATGCAACGTCACACAAGGCTGGATGAACAGCAGTACACTCAACTAATATTCCTCAGAGCATTAAATAAAAACTAATCTCCAGCTTGTTAGCTGCCTAGTGACCACATTGTATTGTCCCTGTTGCAATTCAGATAGAGTCAAAGTCAGGTACGAATTCCAAGGCAAAATCTTTCAAAACTTCGCAAAACTGGTCAACACTGTATACTGTTGCACATATCATGGATGCTAGATGAAAGTGTGGAATTCAGCAAGTATGACATACTTCTGCAACACTGGACAGGGTATATACATCGTGGGGATGTATTCTTGTTGAACAGACTGGCTCAGAGAGCGGATACCACACGCCTTCAGGAAGATGTCTCTGTACTCCTTCTGGTAAGGCACCTGTTTCCCTGCTGAAAAGGGAAACAAAAAAATGAATCTTAGTAATTTAGTTGAGTAAATCTCAATAATAATGATAAGCATTGTGAGCATGAGAATTATAGTATGTTTAGATATCTAAGTTTTGGTCACATAAAAAGAAGTAAACTTGAAACAAAAATTGATATATTGAAACCACCATACATAACAGTTTTCTGAACATAATGAAATTTCCTTTTGAATTGTGAACTGTATTTTTATGTAATACTAGTAACATGTCCTAGTCTGTACTTGACTGACTAACATTATAATACCCTCTGACTTTATCAGATTCACATTGTCCGTCCCATACCTTTCCCTGTCCTTTCTGAGAAGTTGAGGAAGTGCACTCTGTCGTCTCTTCCTCGGAACATCTCCTCCAGCTGCCGATCGTCTGCTATCATCGGTTTGTCTTCCAGACACACCCACTTCTTCCCCTTGGTGGGGAAGACTCGCTTCTTCTCAAGCTCACCAACCAACAGCTTCACGTTAGCTTCCACAACATTCTGGTCACTGATCTGTATGTTGCCTCCAAGTGGAGAGGCACTGATGCACTTTGCACCTAGCGTGGCGTACACCGTAAATACGTCATGTACGTCCTTGTTGTCTGGTAAAACGATTGTGTCGACCACGTGTTCCAGAAGGTTTACATACTCTGAGATGGATGGCGAATCATCCACTTTGATGGATGCACAGAAGAAAGCAGCTAAATCGTCGTACAGTGGTTGCAGGATCTTCCTGCAGTCCATCCTTCCGTGAGAAAGAGCCTGGTACTTCAGGAACATGCCTGAAGTGTCCGCCCAGCAGGTGTCGGACTTGTGGTAGAACCTACCATGCACAACACTGGTGGTGTTATAGACGGTCACGTTCGGCACAAAAATGCCGGGATGGCTGTTGAAGAACTCCTGCAGTTTAGTGGGGTTGCAGTTCTGCTGTAGGTAGTGATACACACACTTGATGTGCCCCAGGGATGTCGAAAACTCCAGCCCTGATACCTTGTCTTGATCAGCATGACTTTTCTCCCCCGTGCACCAACCTTTGACAATGGCCAATAGCCTATCAGTTGTCAGAGACTGCTGGAGTTGGAGCACTTGGCCAAAGCTGCTTGTCTCAGTCTGTACAGCAGCGGTCAGATATGGCACATGATGTGCCAGCAAGCCGATATGCTCACGAGTCTTTTCATACAGCTCACTTCCTCGCATGAACACATTGTTGTAGAAGAGCTGAGCAGAACCATCTGGAGCAGTATTGGGGAGAGTTGAGGTTTTGATCCCAGGAACCCATGGGATAGTCTTGATATGGATGAGGAAAGAGGACTCGGCGTCGCACAATTTGACCCCACTTGGATCAAACACTTGGGCAGTGGAGTACTTCCTGTAATCAGTATAGAAAAGAAAATACTATTCATACAGTAACATTTGCATGTTATGATGATGATGTAATAATTCTTCATCACATTCATGGCTTAAGTTACTCCAACTCCCAATTTTACAACCACTGATTGTACCATTCATTGTTAACAGTTCATAAAGAAACAATAGTCTCGACAACAAAAAGGGATCAAGTCAATTTTATGGCCAACTGTAATGTGATTACGATGAGTCTGACACCATACTCAGTTATTTCTTCACACCAGTGATACAGCAGAATTCAAAATATAGTGAGTGAATGACATCTTGCAGCCAAAGGCTGAATTGCATGTTAGCCATTGTACCATTATACCTAATATGTTTTCTTTTACCAGGGTAGGTCTCTCAGTGACAGCAGGGCACTGCTTGTCAGAGATTCCTTGGATGCAAATAAATAAACAATACAACAATGCAAAAAAACAGTTTCGCTCATAAAATACATTACAAAATCATTACCTGTAGCTCCCGTCCCATTCCTTGTCAATCATCTCAAACAGAATCTGCATCTGTGGAGTCCTGACATCAGCAGTGAGATCAGCCATGACCAGGCTGTAGAACTCTGCACAGGTGAAGTCCTCTACCTCGTACCCTTCGTCTGACTTGGGCCAGAAGGAACTCAAGGTGCTCCATGGAGATTTCCCCTGAAAGGAGTGTTTAATCTTTTAAAGCACATTCATATGTTACAAACTGTAAATTCAAAGTGCCAATTCCCAGCAACCAGGCTACTTTCCTTACACCTCCTTTCTACGCGAGGCTGTAACTGCTTAGAAACTCAACAGATTGCTTAATGAATTAATTACATATTAGATGAAGACCATTTCTTAGTTTGTTGCAAACTATACTTTAACATCTTGCATCATATTCCAATAATGAAATGGAGAGTGACATAACTTCAATTTTCTTTGCTGTACAGTTACTCAGTGATTGACATCTAAAAGAAAGGGGGTCTTAAGAAATAAAAAAAAAAATCATTATCAACATAGACATGTTGCATCATAGACATGTTGGCAACTATCCAGATTTAGTTCTTTCTTCTTTGGCTAATACTGGTAATTAACAAAGTTAAGTTTTTGTTTGTTTTTTAATGTGAAAGTAGAAATCTAGCAAATTCTCTTGTCATCATCATACACTGAATTTTAAAAATATAAACAAGCTAAAAATCTTCAAGAACATAAACATCTTCAGCCTACCAATTGCTCAGTAGACAGCTTGACCCTCTCTTTCTTCACAGCGAGGAAGTCTAAGACTCCCAGCTTGACAAAGAAATGTCTCCATGTCTGTACGGTGTGCTGTGCGGGAGTGGAGGTGCCCAGGTAACAGCTGTCCAGCAGCGTCCACTCGTTACCTGGGAGAGATAACAAAGGTTTTAACTCATCCGAAAATAGTTTCATCAGGTTGGTAGAATATAGGGTATAGTAGAATTCTTTTTACACAACCAGCAGGTACACACAGGTTGTTTTAATTCACATAGAGTCCACTTTCACTAGAGGTGGTACCTCAGTGCACTTGGGGCACCAGTGTGGCACTGCGGGGTTCAAAAGATTTCAGAGATAATAAATTTTCTTAAGTTTTGTGTATTTTGTTGTCTTCTGAGTCATACTTTTATGTCTTATGCAATATTCAAATTATAAAAAAATCGGCAAAAATAACATAACAGTTCCGCAGTGAACAAACCCTGCTGTGCCGCACTGGTGCCCCGAGTGCAGTGAGATACCACTTTTAAGACAGTTATCTTAGCAAGTTCATCTGTGTTGGTAGAATACATTATGGAAATTGCTAAACTTTCTTTCCAACACGAATTAATATAGGGACTTACCCTAAATTTTCGGTCGACGGACAGAATGACCCTATCTCCAGCAGTGACGTCAGGAACACGCCATTTTTGCAGGAGGGGGTCATAAGTATCAGAAAGTCTATTAAGTCTGTTTTGCTTAAATTTGTGGGTGCTTATTGATGGACAGCACAACTTAAGAAGCTGTGGATGGATCTTCATGACATATCAACACAGAAATAAGACTAAGTTTTTTTGTTCAAACAAGGTCTCACCAGGCAGTTTCTTCTGTAGGTCTAGTCTGTTCCCATAAGCAGGTGTGAAATGGACGGGCTGGGAGGATGGTGTCATCAGGCCCTTGTTGTTCACCACCTGGGCAACCGGTTTCAGCCGGTCAAGGTTGACGTGATCAGGCTGCAGGTCCCATTGGCTCTTGATGAACACCAGGTAACCAATCAGAAGCTCCCGAGATTTGCTCTGAAAGAACAAGGGAATAACATTATTGGATGACTTTGGACTAATGCTTGTAGCCTTTTACAGATTAAACCTACATATCTGATATTATGTGAGAAACTTCTCTGGTACTCAATGGATCAAAATGACTTACAGTTAGGGTCTTCCCTCTTCAATGAAAATGAAAAAATCTTAAAATTTATGCCATAAATCTAGAGATTTTGTATTAGATCTTGATATGTTTTGACTTGAACTAGAGATGTTTTGACTCAATCTTGTGATGTTTTAGAAAAATCTTAAGATGCTTTGCAAAAATCTCAAGATATTTTGACAGTTGCTTTGCTAAAATCCCATGTCTTAAGATGTATGGCAAAAATCTCAAATCATACCAAAGAATTTCGAGACTTTCTGGAAGATGATTGTTGTGAAAAATCTCAAGATTGTTGCAAAATATCTCAAAATTTTCTCGAAAAATCTCAAGATTGTCTCGAAAGATCTCAAGATTTTTTTTCATTTTCAATGAGGCGTGAAGACCTCACTGGGTCAAATTATAATTTGCTGTGTAAAAGAACAGAGAGGCCGATGTAACCGTTCTAACCACAACTTTCTCCTTTTCTTCCATTTCCAAATAAGGAAGGCTGTGTTTTGGTCTCAAAGCAACTTTTATTTTTCTGAAGTGAGCTACTGTGCAGACTGTTGAGACTTAAATTGTCTTTCATCCCCTGCAAGGCATGAGAAGGTTGTCAGTCACACAAAAGGTCATACTATGCATACACATAATGTAATAGTGTGCAGAATGCATTCCTCTGCAAAATCTGAACACACTGCATGGTTCAAATGTGATGTTTTTCTGTAAACTGACTCAATTTTAGAACAGGGTGTGGTATTATACTTTTTCTAATATTCCTTTTTCGTCTCATACAAAATAATAGAGTCACATGAAGTATCACTGAACAAAAAGAGGGCGTAAACAACCTACTAAACATCAATATTCAGATTGCCAGGTTCAGACAATCAATATCGCAAAAAGCTAGACTGTTTCAAAGCTGTTTGTCACATGCTGTCAGAACCGGCTACCGAGCACACGTCTCTGACGAGCGCAGCAGCCACCAGGGAAGAAAAGATCATCTGAAGATATTCTCACAAGCTGAAGACAGTTTGGATAAACTGTAAAGGTAAGTTTATTTTGCAGATAGCAGAGGTAGTTCCTTGTAAGTAGACAAAACATCTCTAGATATTCACCTGATATATCATTACATTTTTTCAAAAATGCAAGGTTAATAGGGTTTACAGGTTAAATTTCTGTTGCTAAACATGGGTTTTTCTTTTTCTCTTGTTGGTAGTGAAATTTGTTGCCGCATGCCAAAGACAGTACAGTTCCTATTAAAAAATGACATATTTACATTATCCATGAAGTACAATTTTAAGACATGTAGTGAATGTTCTAGAAATAAAGATTCTGAAATACCCTCAGGCAGGCAAATAATATAAAATTGGACCAACTTACGTGCAGGACAATTGTGATTGTCTCTCCTCCATTGAAGCCGTGGTCATACCTAGCATGCCTCTGGCAGGCAGGCACACACGTCCTAGCTCTTCACAGCCATACCGGAAGTGAAAAGAGACTCCTCCCACTTCCGCCTGTGGCTGTGCTCCCGTGAAACCCCAGTTACTTTGAATCCAGCTGCAGTACTGGCCGAAGAACTTAGGGCGGGCATATACCAATGCAGAACCTGCAACACAAAGATAGGGCGGGTATGACCACGGCTTCAATGGAGGAGAGACAATCACAATTGTCCTGCACGTAAGTTGGTCCAATTTTATATTGTCTCTCTCCATTTCCGCCGTGGTCATACCTAGCATGACTTCATAGCAGAGGCCAGTACTGATTAACCAGAGAGACAAAAAGAAATTGTTGCAGAACATTCCAAATGTCAAAACAAAAGCCCAGTTAGCTGCCTTCATCATTACTTTAGACAGAACCCTGGCTGTGTAGGCAGTAGAGGTCGGAGCCCTCCTAAAAAAAGTGTCCTGTGAAAAGAAACATTGGATCCAAATCTGCTAGATGCAGATAGAAAACTGCACAGCATTCCAGAGCTGAGAAGCTCGCAGAACAAGCCATGTCTGAAAAGAACGGAATATTCATATTCTATGAAAAAGAGCTTGCAAACACAAGGCATAACACCTTTAATTAATAGCCCAAAACAAGTACAGGGAATGCTGATTGGCGAAGACCTTGTTGGTCATTTACTTGTATATGGAAAAACCATAACCCAAGTGTGAAAAAGAGGTCGTTCGATCCATTTTGGTGAAGACGAAGACGTTCTATTCGCATCTGAAAATGCCAAATGTTGGACTCTTCCTACCGAGTCTCAGCATGGAGTCTCAGCATGGGATCTGGAAGAGAACTATTTCAGGCGAGCACCTGTGGAGCAAATTCAACGCCACAGGAAAGCACCAGCCTGACACGCTTGGTCAGAGGAGAATTCAAATGAATATAAAATGTGTACTCTCGTGCTGGGTACCACCTGATTCATTCAAAAAGAAAAAAGATGAAAAGGAGGAATAAATCGACTCAATTTTACTCAAATCTTCATAACAGAGACAGAAGTCCTATAAAACTTTCTCTGGCAAGAAAGTAAATAACGTTATGACACATAAACCGCCTTGACCTGTGGGCAAGGAACTGGGCAAACCGTCAAAGGTTGCTATGGGAACGTGCTGTAGAAACGATCCGGGAAGATCGAAGCACACGCCTGTAAGAAAAACACCGGAATCCTTGTGAAGTAACGCGTGAATACGGAACGACCCGAAACTCTGTGAAGCCGCCTACCGTTTCCAGCAAGAGCAGTAAGTATAACTGGCCGGCTGAGTACCTGAAATGAACGCACCAATCATTAACGGTTAATGCCGTAACAAAAAGTACTCGTCCCACTGTGTGGGTGAACAAGAAAGCCCATGGCTAAGAGTGCAAAATCGAAACACGTTCGAATGCTGTAAAAGTCGTCGGAGATGACCGGTACCGTACAAGGTAACGAACACGCTAACTCGAAAGCCGAGTATGGATGCGCTACTACGGAAGCGCTAAAATCCCGTCTGCACAGACGAAAACCGAAACTGACGGCTGGCGTAGCCCACATCAGAAAAACTACAACGGTATACAAAAAACCATGGAAGTAACCCGGGTAAAAAAGACAAAGGCTCGATGAAACAACGCGGCAAAGACAATGTGTTGCACGTCAGAAGACGAGTCACTCAAGTGCGAGAGACGCCATATTAAAAATACACGCAAAGTCTGACCTAAAAACAGCGCCATGTAGCGATTGTCGCATGAACTACAATGGACATGTAACATACGCGTTGACGGCAGACGAATGTGATGTGGTCAGGATGAGCTAAGCTTGAACTTGGAACCCGACGGACGAACAAGAGATGCTTGAACAAGGCCTATTTGAAAGGCAGCCTATCTAGTCCGTCGAGAAAAGAATGTACCACAAAGGTCTTTCATTCATACACTCATAAGGCACACGGCTTGTGATGACAATGGTAAAAAGATTAACACGTAAACAGCTGATGGCGAAGTCCGACCTAACACCACGTTCCAAAGCGGCCACCGCCGTAGCGGTAAAATATTCAAAGGGTAAAATATTCAAAAGAAGCGTGAGACTTCCTAACACCCGAGGTCAACGCCTGGCTAGCCTACAAAAAAAACGGCGAAAATGCGCGTCTAAAAGACCCGAAAACAAATCGAAAACTGGTACGCGAGAGCGAAAACAATCGAAAACATACATCAGCGAAAAGAAACTCAAGTAACATACCAAGTAACGAAAACCGCGAAGACCTAAAATGGTCAGACAACTCTGAAACAGCGGAAGCTGCTTGATCAGCTTGAAACAGAATAACCAAGGAGCTTTTAAGAAAAGTCGAACACGATGGCGATCAACGCTAACGTAGCCACGAAAATTTTACATGACAGTGACGACGAGTGACCCGAACGAGAAATATTACGGAACGTGCGCTCAACGATCCATTCCAATACATTTGCATAAAAATGCTAAGCAACCTGGCGATCTAAGCCAAGTAGTAACAGCAAATTTTGCATAACAGTCAACAATAAACAGCGGAGCGAAAACAATGGGTTTAACAAACCCTCATTTACCTCTAAAGAGGCGTAGCATGGCTCCATACTGGAAGTACTGGCAGTAAAACAATGAAAACCACATAACTTTACTGCATAAGCTCTCCCCATGGAGAAACATTTTTCCAACCCTACCTGGCACAATCATGAACGTACTATAACGTTCTCAGTAAACAAAGAATCAACAACTCAAGAATTTGAGAAAATTCATGAACGGTATGAAACGGATTACTTTAAAAACTTGGCAGAGACGTCGCTACGAGACTGCCAGCGTGAGAAAAATCCTCGCCAAAAGGCACTGGGTGCCTCCTACGGTCATTTTGACCCTGTTAGACGGGATTGAAGTATTAAAAAACACCGCAAAAAGTCATTTGGGCGAGTATAACACGCACCACGAAAGTGAACAAAAACATACATGTACCTCAGCTTGACGCCTATGGTTAGGCACGTTGCTATAGTCCTGAATTGGACTTTCCACTCACCTGCAGCATGGCTTGGAATACACTTACCTACCATCGCTGCATTCGGTGCTTGTGTCCGCTTAGCGGAAGGCGCCCTGGAACCGTAGACGATTGCAGCGCCAGTCAGGATGATTCTATGTGGCCTAGGCCTGCAGTCTCCAGCAGCATGGCTCATAAACGGCCCTGCGTACGTCTTGATGGCGGTCTGCCAGCAGAGCAAGAAACGACGGCTGATACTAGTCACACTCCCGGTCTGCATGCCGGCTGTGTGAGAATCGTCGGGCTCCGAAAAGGCCGCACTACATCTCAGATACATTCTCGTGTCCGCTGACACCTATGCTGCTGTGACCCATGACCAAATTCCGAGGAAGACTGGTTGGAATGGGTTCTCTGCTGTTGTGTCCCAAAGGTGTCACATGGTGCACCATTATTGTGTTGGCAGCACATCCGCGCTACCCTGCCGAAGTGGACTCGGTGGAACTGCAAACGTCTCCACCCAGGCAGGAATGTGGTGCGAGCGTAGCTCACCTGAAACACTTTCATAGCAATGTATGCACGTGGATTGGGACACAGCATTTAAACACTTTCAATATAGTGACGACAAAACAGCACTCAGCTTCTGTGCATATGTCGCTCGAGGAACGAGCAAAAACACCCTGACGTGAAACTAATTTGAACAATGACCAGGACTCAAACGAGCTTGCTCACCTGGTAATGAAGGATAATGAATCATAGACACTCCGTGACTACTCAAATACCCATCTGCTTCCTGGCTCCGTGTCGGGAAACGAGCCCCGGTCTCCCGCGTGACAGGCGAGGATACTCGCCACTATACAAACACGGAAGTGGAGCTGCTCAAGTAAAAATACTGCGGGAAATTTCCGTAAACACATATCGGTCACAAGACGGGGTGTAGTGAGGACTACGCGCGGCGACAGTATGCCGCGGAAACAAACTTACCTGATAAAAGGCGGAAGGGCCCGCGCAGCTGGGCCCGCGGGCGGTTGGAACATGCTGCCGAAGCGGTCGAGGAGACGAAGCCTAGACGTCGCTGTAAACAAACCGCTGATAACTACTACGAATACCCAAAAAAACGCGGACACGGTTCGACATGTTGGTGAACGAACACTCTCTGAGCGACGTGCCGCTCTCCTATTAAACCGCCGCGGGAAACTCTGCCGAAAAACGGTCGGTCAACCGCACGTCAATATTAGCATGGGAGGATGCTGGTCATTCCACTCCTGCGGAGCCACGGGTGTCCGCCCACCTAGTAGTAGCTCGTTTTGCTGGCTACTCGCCGGAAACAAAGAGACTCGCACAACGCCAACAAGCGCTCAGCTTCCGTCGAAGATTCCAGGGGCGAGGGGGCGGATGCGTGCCTGGACATGTTGCCCGTCACACGTGTCGGAGCTGCGTAAGATTTGACGCGACCAAACCTCCTCACGCACGAAAAAAACACTTCCCAGAAGTGTATTAGCAAAGAAACTAAGAACTTAGAGACTAGACATGTCTATTAACACTCAAACGAAACTTGTAATAGAAGTAAACGCGAAAAAACGCGGAGCTAGAAACGCGTGTGTGTAACCTGCGTAGCGAGAAAAAGAACTGGGGTTTCACGGGAGCACAGCCACAGGCGGAAGTGGGAGGAGTCTCTTTTCACTTCCGGTATGGCTGTGAAGAGCTAGGACGTGTGTGCCTGCCTGCCAGAGGCATGCTAGGTATGACCACGGCGGAAATGGAGAGAGACAATTTATATTTTTGGCTCCTATGCCCTTGTATTAAAACCAAATGACCTGAAATTTAGTGTTAAGATGTGCAGAACATGTGCCCACAGAACTCCATTCACACTAATGGTGTGCAAAATTGTTAGATTTGGGATTTTTTGCCATTTTTGACCAAACATGTAGTTTTTGGTTACTGTGTCATGAAATAACCAACTGATCTGTTGGCCTTTATAGTTATTTCTATTTTTGGAAACGGCCGAAAAAAAGTTGATGCCCGCGCGGATGTCATCCATATAATCAAATCAACATGGAGTAAAAGAGAGAGTGAGGGGCACGGTTGTCTCTATCTACACACAATGCTTACAACAAGGATTGCATCGTAAAATACCATGCATGTGTGATACAAATGATTATGATGATATGTAGTCATTACTTTCTGATAGGCCAAGGAATGTTAGCTAGGTCAGAACAAATACATTTTATGGATTTTCGTCTGATTTAGAAAAAAAATCCCCTCAGGAGATGGTTAAAATAACGAGAAAATACCAAAATGAAAAATATGTCATGTGGTAGCTTTGATTTTACTAGTAAAAATGACAATAGGAGGTAGTCATGACTGTAGAAATAGAACTAAATTTAGTAATCGGTAGATGTATATGTAACACCGGCGTGGTAGCTTTTACTAGTTTTAGTTTCGGACTTGGTAAGGACTAATGATAATAGTCTACCATGCATGTACCACTCAGGTGTTACTTAGTACACTTCTTGAATACAGGAATAAGACTAGTACTAGTTGGCTCCTAATACCATGTTTTCCTGCACATGTATCTTACGATATATTTTATGGTGTTGTTTGATGTTGCGGGGGGGGGGGGGGGCTTCTTTTTATTATGTTTCACTTCAACCCACAATGTCTCTGTTGATTAGACACGCTTTTGGTACTTAGTAGCTAAACATTTTTAGGCCATTGGAAAGTGCAATAAATACAAAAATTTATGCATTTTCTTACCGTAGCTATCAATATAGCAACTCACACATTCAGAGAACTTGTTCTTCATGATTATGATATTTCTAAAACATTTGTTGTGTGACCACCCCAGGAAATATGACGGCTTACTCGGAGTCAGCCTGGTCCCCGGACAAGGGAAAAACAAAAAAAATGGACATGCAGTGGGGAGGGGGGACACTTTTTGCTTACGATGACGAGAAAAAAGACACCAAGAATGGAGGCCAACGGAAGTTGTCTCATCAACGGCCGGTGCCGACAGTCGACCTGTCCCGCTGGATTCAGGAAAACACGGCGGTGGAAGACTACGTCATCTTCAAGCTTGACGTGGAGGGTGCCGAGTACGACATCTTAAAGAAGATGCTGGAAGACGGAACCTTCAAGTGGGTGGACAAGTAAGTCTCGTGCTTCTCTCGAAGTGGCCGTACAGCTGCAGTGTCAAAACGGTCAGGAAATAAAAGCGATATCATGTTTTCCAGTGCACGGCAAGGATGTGCACCGAAAAAATAATGGGTTGCAGATTTAGTTCAATCAGGACAGGGAGAGAGGACTGATCATTTGTTTCTTCTTTAGTTTCCCTGTCCTTTACCACCCAACTAACGATCTTTAATTATCTATAAAAGAAGCTTTAAGCGTCATCGTTACAGAAACAGGCGACAATTCTGCGGGCGTATGAGAGGTTTTGAATGACTACGGAGATTTCACAATCGTTTTGATTGAAGCCGAAAACATTTTAAACACTCCTCTATGATGAATTATAAACCAATAACAACTTCAGATTAACAAATGACTTATTTTACTTTTCAATGTATACAGATTTTACGGAGAGTTTCATCCCTGGCAACCAGCAACAGGCTGGAGTAAAAAACAGAAGATAAGTCTGGAGAAAGAAGTACTGAAGAAGGGCAAAAGTTTTATAAAATGGGAGGCTGAAATCAGGTACTACGGAGACTTTAACACCATGCACCCTCCATTGGTGAGTACCGCGAGCTGTAGCAGGGGGTTGTTTACGATAACAGTCTAGGTATTTTTTATCGATTTTATTTGTTCAGTATATTTGACTAAGAAGACATACCACCTAAATATAGATAGTTTCAATGTGTTCTGGGCACCGACCATACCGACCAAATGCAACTCGCGGGAAGTACAACGAAAAATCCATATAGTCTTAATGGCGAGATTAAGGAAGGACGTAATCAATGTCGAAAGATCATAACATCTACCAAAACGACACCAGAGGACATTGGCGCTACAAGACGTAAGCAGGAATCTTGGCCACACTTCATTGTCGGCGAGTTGAGTTAGCTGTAAGGCATAATCAATATTAACATAATCAATATTACTATTCTCGATTACATCCAAGGCATCCGAGAGTTTTGTAGGCTCTCCGGGCACGGTCTACTCCAGCTGCTCGGCTCCCCCCTCGGGTGCCCCCCGCCTGGCGCTGGCTGTTCTAGTCGGTATGAACGTCAAGGCCGCGCACAAGTTGGTACAGACAATAGCAGCTCATTCGAGCAGGATGCCGGTCACACTCTTCCTCTATGGTGACTTCGTGGAAACGTTTCCGGAACTGGTGACGGAATGGGCCAAAACGTTCACAATAGGCATGCGCGAGGTGAGGCTTGTTTCTACTATGAAAAATCGAGGTGTTGCTTGTGGTATATGTGTGTGTGTATTTGTGCGTGTTTGCGTGTGTGTGTGTATGTGCCTGTGCGTGTTTAATTGTGTGTGCGCTTGTGTTTTCGAACATTTTTTTTTCTATTTTGCTATTGGACAGACGAGGACAATGTGGCACTGGACTCAAGTTTTGTAACTTATATTAACAGCGCCACATACACGGTACAGACAGAAGGTATATATAGTCTTTTACCTCCCCGACCGAAGTCAGGTACCCATTTTTACACCTGGGTGAAGTGAGGAAGGTCGTGTAAAGTGCCTTTCCCAAGGGCACAACGTCGGGGGGCACGGCGGGGATCGAACTCAGAACCTCTAGATTCCGAGCCGAACGCTCTACCAGTTACGCCACGCCCGACGCCACTTTGCCGAACATTTGTGGTCTAGCATAACTTTTAGAAACATAGATGGATTGTTATGATGCTTCACAAGTGAATAGGGGTTTTGAAGACGAAGGTCAAGGTCGATTTGGAGGTTTGGGCCCCCGTTTGTGTGACCTGTTACGATCCCCCACCATTGTACAGTGTACACGTGTGTAAGGGGCTCCTAATGGCACCTAGTTACTAGTGGTATGGAGTGAATGACTGAATTGAATACACTTTGTGCAGTGGTATGTGCCGTGTCGACCCGTTCTGTGACTCTCTGGTTTAGAACGATAGGTCTTAACATGACCTTGGTACTGATCTTCCGGTTTTTGTTTCTTTTGTTATCACATGCTATGGTCTGAGCCCTCTATCAGCATACCCGGGAACTGCAGGGGCGTTTGCTTAACATACAATTAGGAAAAGTGAAAAAGGAACGACAGATTTCCATGATACTACAACATACACTACAGCAGTATTTTTAAGAATCCGTGACACACTCCATGATTTTGTTGCCTGCAGAGCCAACCATTTCCGCTAGGACAATTTTCGATGCAGGCATCGCCCTGGATCCGGACGGGGCTAGTCAGTGCCATACAGCGTCTGAGCGAAGTGGACATACAAACAGCTTACTACTTACCCGAGAAAGTGACAGACACCGTCATAAACGAAGCCAAGTCTCTGGGCTTGAGGATCATCCAGCCGACAGCTCGCTCCCTCCAACCGATGG
>NC_049989.1:4959469-4962098 GCF_000003815.2 Branchiostoma floridae | reverse complement strand
ACCAGTTGGTACTCAATTTGCTTACGTTTCGATGTCTCTCAGACACCTTCATCAGAGCTTATGACTCAAGTTCTGCTGCTCACCGCTATATGTAGCCGATGTAAGGTCACCGTAGAGTACTGACTTCCTCACTCAGTCCTTCCAGTACTCAAATGTCTGAGAGACACCGAAATGTAAGCAAAATGAGTGCTAACTGGTTGTGAAAAAGAATAATCCTATATTCCGTAATGTTGACGTTCTAACAAAACATAGTGATTCCAAAGCCTTCTACAGCTAAAAAAGGATCTGCTTGTCCATTGCAGGAAAAATATCGCCCATGTGGCATGATGTATACATATTTTCCTTTCATTTTGTGACACAGAAAAATGGCTCCTGACAGTTGCGAACTACTTCAAGAACAGAGATGTAGAGAGGGTTCCCAAAGCTCTCCGCGTCATCGCCAACCAACTGGACAACAATGGAGGCATCGTCAGTCTGGACTCGGACCACCCGGACAGTTACATGAGTTCAGTCTTCCTCATGGACTATTTGGTGGAGAAGTCCGGTTATAATCTAGTCAGCATTGTGGGGTGTTTGGAGTAGATTATATATATTGGCATCGCTACAAAATAATCTCGTATCCTAGTAGATACGTACAGGTGTTTCTTTGTATTTGTATTTTAGGCGAATATAGGCGGATATAGGCAAATCCTAACATCGGACGCCATTATTCGCAATCCGAAAATAAGGAGTTTCGACGGGTACGGACCCGTATTGTATGCATTTTCTCGTAGATTCGAGGATAGGATTCCGTAACAAAGCCGAACATCAATTACTACTATCCGGAACCTCAGATCTGACAAAATCCGAAAACATGGATTTTCGACATGTACAGATACGGAACCGTAACGTTCGTATCTGTCGAGTATATTGTCAGGACCAACATACGGTCTTTCCACAATCTATCATATGTTCTGACACAGAATATGTTTGCATTTGCCACAGATACATACAGATCCAACATACGAACTTTGATAGAATGGCTTATCATTCAACATATTCATACAATTACGTATCCATCTATTCATTTGGAGTCATTATTCAATGCTCTGGAGTTTGGAAAATTATTTCCAGCATATCTGTCACATCATTTCATAATTTAACACTTCAAATTTCACAACCAATCCAATTGACTACGCTACTGATTAAGAAGTGATGATGATGTGGCATCACCATTATCAGCATCCCACAAAGCAATATTTACTGCTGCATAGTGCAATTGGACAATTTTCTAGTAGAATCAAGGATCATGGATTTGTCCGGATTTACTCTGAAACGTTCTGTATCTGCCATGATGCACGATTCTGTATCCGTCGGATTCCTCCGGATTAAATGTCATTTTGTGGAGTGTTAGCTGTAGGAAAAAGAGGCATGTTTTGGTTTGGTCCGTCAAGTATGTATGTAGGTATGTTTGTTTGTTTGTGCGTGTCTATTTCTGAATTCCAGATATCTGTGTCTGCATGCCTCAAGAAGGTCTGAATGCGTTGTGCTGATCACATGTGAAAGCAACGACACCTATGCTGCAGTGCAATGTGTACCAGTCAGAACTGTATTGAGGAATGTAACAGACGGTCGCACGTCACACAAAACTTAGGTTTATGTTTTTGTCTGGTTACTTTGCCAGCTTGCTTAAATACCTGTTATTCATTGGCAACTGTAATCAACCTGCGTTTAGAGTTATCTTCTCCGTGAAGCGATAGGAATGTTGATCAAATGAAGACACAATTTAAAACTTCAAAAGGCAGGCTTCTAGGAGGATAAGCCTACACCACTTTTTACTTTACATAAACCATCGAAAGCCCAGCATATCCAACACAAAAGATAAAAATCGGAAGTTCTGTCGCAGTGCCAAGGTTACACACTAAAGCATCAAAAGACGATCTTGACCGTTGTCTTCCTAAGACCCACCCACATACCAAAATATCATCACAATCCGAATAACCGTGAAAATTACCAAGTGTTTTTAACAGACCTTTCGTAGACGTATGGTGATCTGTATCAACACTGGAACAGCTCACTGGTGCTGAGTAATGTGATCTTGTCGGTGTCACGCCAAAGACTACCTGTTGAACAATTGCTCCGACATTGCTCGGAGAGTTATTTGAGGGTAGAAAATGGAGTCACAGTCGTGCGGCGTAGTAATTTTCCAGCAGAAGTCCGAGCGGGTTTAGGAGAAGGGCTGTATAGACAAACACTAACACTCTGTAACTTTGACCCTACCCAAAGAACCCTTAACCCACGCAATATTTGGCAATGCAAGTATTTATCGCGACACCGAATGTTAATTTGTGTTCACATAAACATGACACCTTGTCTCTCACGTCATGAAACAAATGTATCAAACACGACGACTCGGGTTTTCCTTCCTAACAGGTCACATAAACATGGTTTTCAGTGACAAAACCGGGATTACGTGCTGCCAAGGGTAAATAATCCACATAGTCACCAGTGAAAGCGCTTCTGCCATCACTTCACAACAAGTGTAACACATCGTGACGTCAGAGATAGAAAGAATTCGGACACAAGTTCACGCAAACTGTTGCTCCAGTTGACCAACTTCAGCACTAAGTGGACGTCACTTCAAGTTTCG
>NC_049989.1:4941661-4959369 GCF_000003815.2 Branchiostoma floridae | reverse complement strand
CCCCAGAAATAAGCAAAGTTCCAGATGATCAGCCTCCCCCTCTTCCCCATGCATACGAGAGTATTAAACCACCAGCTGCAGAAACAAGTAAAGTTCCAAGTGATCAGCCTCCCCCTCTTCCACTTAAATCCCAAGAAACAAGCAAAGTTCCAGATGACCAACCTCCCCCTGTTCAACATGCATACAAGAGCCTTAAATCCCCAGAAACAAGCAAAGTTCCAAGCGATCAGCCTCCCCCTCTTCCCCTTAAAAAAGCAAAGAAAGTCCATGCTACCAAAAGTGAGAGCAACTCAGCAGATGGCTATGATAGTGTGCACATCTACCAAACCCTAACAAAACCTTAACAACAGCCTTAGGGTACAACTGGAAAACTTAGCATACCACCATCCCCTATAGATTTATGTGGCATTCCTAAGGCTAAACAGTTGTCTAACAGACTTTTAAAACCAACTTTAAGATTGACCAGGTTTAGGATTCCTTCAAATGAAATAGACATCCTATAAAGAATGAATGGACATCCAAACGACATCTAAAAACATGTTTATTGCCTAATGTCTTACAAAGTTTTAATATTGATTGATCTATTTGCAAATTATGCCTCTTGGGATAAATCTGATACAGTGTATAATGTAGTGTGCGTAGTCCAGTGGTTAGTGCGTGGCCCTGTCCCTGTAACTAGAAGCCGTGAGTTTGATTCCGGCTGTGTCGCTCACCCGAAATGCACGCTACAAGAAAGCGTTGCAGTCTTTAGGACGGGACGTTAAGCCGTGGTCCACTGTTTATTGTGCTTGTCAAAAAGAGCTAGGGGAATTTCCCCCGGTACAATGAACCTGTAAATACTGTACATTATAAGGTGCTTAGCGTCTTTCTTCTCTGTCATGACCAGTGGAAGACTAGCTCTACAGTGAGCTAAAACTGGATTGAGATCACTTTCCTTTTTCCTTTATTTATATGTGACAATAGTAAGACAAGATTCGTGGTATGAATGTAAACAAAGATGATGACAGAAAGTCAAAATCTATGTGAGCAAAAGGTTTATGTAGCCAATAGCCAATAAGGTTTCTACTTTAACTTTTCTGCTTTTCTCTTTAACAAGAAGAATTGTGCACAGCTTCTGATTTTTTTTCAATGTTGTAAGACACAAGATATTAAGAGTTCAACTTCAACCACAAGGGAAATGAGACTACCTTGTTACGTTTTGTGAGATTAATAGACAATCTTTAGCAGAACAGATGTTTCATTCTCTTTAACATGTGTGGTACAATGTAGTACAGTACATTTGCATTAGATGATTCATAGACTTCTGAGGAGTTTAATATTGTTTTGGAGGAATAACTACAAAATTTCAATAGTAAGTCCTGGCATCCTGTTAGGGACAATGTCCTAAATTCTATGAGTCAGAATAATGTGAATATCTTGACGATGTACCATAGTAAAGTACATGTACATGACTGACTAGAAAGATACACACTGACTATTTCATGTACTAATGTATGTTCTAGGTGGACCATACAAATGTATCTAGAGAGAAATCTTACTGATTTACATTTTTATTTATGAATTATATGATTAATATCATAATTTTTATCTAATAAGTCAGATAATATTGCTTAAGGATGATGGACCTTTATTTCATGTTACATGCATGTACATGTAAGAAACTTTCATGGAAAGTAATGGGAATCACTGAGGAGTTTGGAACCATTAATGTATATCTTTTCTATAGATCAATTGTATATATTTCCAAATTAGACAACATTCACCCTTAAGATGTAATACTGTAACAGCATCTGTACTATACCTATTATGTTTGTGAACTTGTTTGAAAAAAAGACCATATTGAACACAAAAATACATGGAAATGATATAAGTAAAAGTACCGTTGTATTATACACAACCCAGGATGTAACATTATAATCAAGAATATGGTAATCACTTTTAATGTGTTTTTAATGTGTAGCACATATCATAAAAAGAATAAGGGAATTTGTAGCTTTGTTAGCTTGGAATAATCAAATTTCATTTGAGTCCATGATGTACTTACTAATAGACACTAGTATATTAATGGAGGAAGATGTATTTTGATCTGAACATCTCCTTTCTTAGTCACCAATGAAGTTGTACATGTATTACTTTGAGACTGCTGCAAAAACTACATGTAGCATCATAAATGTGTAAAGGTCTGCAGTCCTACTATTTGACAAATCTGCCTAACTACATGCATGTATATACTGCACAAATGCGATGTACATGTGTATTCAGATCCATGTAAATCATATACAGTACATTATGTCATGTAACTGACAATGATTCCATCCGATCATTCAAGTTGTCTAAAGAACACAACGTAAATTTACAGGTATCTGAGGCTTTTAACACTTAAATATCATTGACATATTACTTGCTTCATTCTTTGATTTGAATACATATTCAAAGGTCAAAATATTCTGTATCGTGTCATGTTTGTGCTCCCTTTTTCTTGTACATCAAACCATGATATACGTGTAGCACTTATTAAGACCCATTCAGTACAGCCTAAAGGGGGAATTTAATCAATTAACAATTGACAAACAGCAACAACTTACAAAACAAAGAACCAAATGTAGCTGCTTTTGGGTTGAGTTCCTGACCACCCTCTGAAATTTCTAAACAGAAATGTTAGGCCAGCTACAGTGACAATATTCACTGTATAGGTATACTTCACTGATAAGGCCACAATGGTTTTGATTATATGGAACCCTGGGAACCCCAAAATTGATACTAGTGTGCGAATAAAAAAAGGCTTGGCTAAAAAGAAGTTGCCTTCATTATGAAATCTAAATGGTCTGGAAGGTTGAACAAATGACCAAATACAGTATTTAAAAACCTAACAATAGATTCTTTACTTTTTGTTTTCACATCTTCTTCTTTGACCTTAGAATTGATTACGACAATAGTATAATGCTTTCCAATATATACATTTTTCATCCACAGTATATATTTGCTCCTTTTGCAGCTGCTTTGTATGATTTACACTTGAAAACTTTTCTTTTTGGAAACAGCCGAAAATACCAATGTACGCACAGATGTCATCCATATACAATGTAATCAAATCAACATCGCCTAAATACAAAACAAAGGCATAAACACAAACCTGACCATCCCCTGAAATGTTAGGCCAACTACAGTGACAACATTCATTAAATTTTTACGTTTTCTTCACTGATAAATACAAAACAAGAAGGCACATGTCCACAAACCTTCCACTCCTCAGACTCCAGGATAGGCAGGATGTGATGGTTGATGACATCGATGGGGGAGATCTTCTTCACCCCCAGGGTGTTCAGCATCAGTCGGGCGTGGGAGTTCCCCACATCGTCCAGGAGGGACAGCAGGCCAGGGTGCACGGTGTTCAAGTCCCGTGCTAGCACTGATGTCACTCCCTTTACCTGGCCTATAGTGGGTAGGTGGGGGAAAACATGAACATACATGTCAGGAACTTTTTTTTTCTTATTCTATATCAAACTTTAGCTACTGTTTTGATTTATCTTCATTTCATAATTTTACTAAAATTCTATAGTATTTAGTCTGAAGCAACCTAACATTTAAAGAGTGTCCTATACAATAGATTAAGTCCAATAAAGGGCATGCTTATGTTGGTAAGACATCCAGGTAAACAATATTTGAAAACTCTTCAATCTCTGCATAAAATCCATAGACTTAACTTTTGGACAATTCAGGCATTTAAGGCAAGCAATGAAAATGACCAGCACAATGGTAATGCTATAAAATAACCTGAACAAAGAACATTTTCTCCTAGCACAGCATTGAAAAATTTCAACCCCAAATGAAGATATACAATCAATGGTTATGACAAAATTATGAACATGATTTTGGGCCAAAAATGATAATGGGCCCTTTTAGTACTAAATATCTCATGCACTATATCATACCAAAGTTAATGATCGCAATAGGAGTCGAAGAAGAAACATGATGAAAACAATATTTTCATTCCGTACCATACCTACGGCATGGTGGAGTGAAAATAGATATATAGCGGATCACAGACCTTCAGACAGTGGGAAGAAAATGGTGGGTCCGTTGGCGGAGGCAAAGCTGCCGCAGGAGAGTGGCAGGATGCAGATGTCCTGCAGTTGTTTCACCATCTCGTCCGAGCTGTTGTACTCCTGCTCCTGGGCACGGTGCACACACGCCAACCACTTAGCAACCTTTGCCACCATGAACAGGGATTCTGGAACAAATGAACGACAGATGATTTTCTGCATGAGCTACAATGAAGAAAAAGTTAGAAGTCAGCAAAACAGATAAGTTAGACTGAAACTGAAAGGATGTGCACATTTGACAAAATTGTTATAAACATTTCACTTCATAACATTAATTGATATGTGCAATAATGAAAGCAAATATTTGGAATTGGATACAGAAAAGTTTGTTTTACCACAGTTTCCTTTTCACAGCTATATCACAGATAGGTCACGCACACTGCACATTGCAAAATTTGTCATTTCAAAGCTAACCATATATGGTCATGTTTTTCTTGGCAAAAAAAATTCACCATGTTCCTAAACCATGACAGAATAACACCTTGAATACAAAACATATTATACACATGCTGGCAAGACAACATTCTTCTCTGCTTTGGAATGTGTAATGACAGAGACACATGACATTGTAGGAAGATGCAAATGACATTCAAGCAAGAACCCCACTGCTTACCTCCAGCCTCAGGTTGTTGCATGAAGGTAGTAGCCATGGCCTTCCCCACTTCTATCAGATGATTGGTTGACAGTTTCTGGATGCCCAGCACAGTGGAGAGTGCAGGGTACCTCTCCAGGACAGCAGCCACATCGCCATGGATATAGAACAGGTTCAGAGTGTTGCTAAGCAACTGGCTGTCAATCACATCTTTCACAAGAGGATCATGGGAAAGGATGGTCTCTGATGGCAGCTTCCAAGAAATTTGTCCTAGGGAAATAATATTTAGAAAACAGCAATTAAATTTAATACAAAGTTTGAAAATTCCTTTAAAGGGACATAATGTAGAAATTTGCCGCCAAATTTTCAAATGTTCTGAACTTGAACATCTCCATTCAGATTGACATTTGCAACTTATTTCTAACTTATCTGCGTCATTTTATCACATTTCTAGTGCTTATTAACAACGTCAAAGTAAGCTGCGACCAAATTCACTTACTTCCGGGTAGCCTACCGGAAGTAAGCCGACCGTAGATTTCCGAATCGACCGTTGCGGTCGCAGATCTTCGGAGCTTAGCGGGGACTTTCAACAAACTTCAGTAATGATTCGAGCGAACCACCGAACGCGTTCTAAAGCGCACTTTGGCTCGCCGGCGAGTTGAATAAAATGGCGGACAACTCAAGCGGCGGAGGGAAGTGCGCATATTTCAAGACATCCTCACGGCTCAACAAAGTTGTAGTCATATGTTGTAAATATTGCTGTGCAGTGTAATAAGATAGACTCAACTCATTATGTAGAGAAATGACCGAAAACAGTAACTTTAATTTTACAGTATGTCCCTTTAGATTGTCAAATTGTACCTGGCAAAACATAGGCACTCCCATATATTTTTAGCTCCAAACCTCAGTTTTAGAAGTGAGGTCTCTTTCCCTATCCTCAAAATTGCAGTTACTAGAAGTTCCATGGTGCTGAAATGCCATCCACTGAATTATAAAATGCTCTCTTACTCATAGACACTTACTGACATAGCTTTACTGATGTCCTTTGCCTCAATATTGAATTTAGAAATGTAACTGGAAACAATCTTTTGCTAAACTTTAAGCAGTGGTGAGAAGCCCGTAGCCTCACCATCCTCTGCCTGGACAGGCATGAAGGCCTGTGCCTTGATGTGCTGCACAATCTGCATGGCCACAGGCTTGAAGAAATCCAGTATCTCATCAGGCATGGGCACAAACTGTAGGAACCTGCACACTGCCTCCACACCACTCACTCCCTCCAGGTTCTACAGGACAAACAAACAAATAAACAAAATGGAAGTCCTGTGTTCAGTGAGATTCACACCTTGAGCACATTGAAAAAAATCACTCCACTTATCGAAAAACATAGGGCTCCTTCCTGTTGCGAATGGATCATACTTACAATTGGGGTACCTTGTGTATGGGCCATAATGATTATCGTCATGACCATGGGTACTAACAGAAGAAGAAAAATAATAATCCAAGAAGCTGAATATGGGTATTTTTTAAAGCCAAGAATTCATGATTTATTCTATAACATAAGTGGTGCACAACAGTTCAATGCACGATTCTAAAATAGCTATTTCATCATTCCAATTTAAGGTGGGTGGATCTTTGTATATTGTCTAATTACCACCTTTGAATATTAGATGATGCAGAAAACTCTAAATTGTGTGTAATACACTGTACTTTATTGATGTAAGTGCCATTACAATATTACTGATTAAAATGGCAAATTAGAATTTACGCACTACTACCAAAAAAAACTTTACATGATTTTAATTTTTTCTAATGAAAGGACATTTCATCAACATCTTATAAAAATGATAATAGAGACCTTGAATGACTGCAGGGCCTGGGCAAACAGCCCGGGCACCTCTCCCCGCAGCCACTGGTTCCACGGGCTGTCTCTGTCTACGTCTTCACGGGATGAGGGGATGTCAAAGTCACCTGAAGGGGCAGTCAGAAAACTATGTCAGAATCGTTCAAAATACAGTCAAAGTCACCTGAAAGGACAGTCAGAAAACTATGTCAGAATTTACTACAGTAAACTATTGTGCTAAAACATATCAATGGCAATAATATAATAGTAAAAACTGCACAGGTACAGCATCACCAGTTTCATCCAGCTTGCACATCTAAAGGGTTATTCTGTCATTACTTCACAGACCTGATCTAAATTATATCTAGGGTATTGCCTTTTAAAGGAAAGAAGTATGCATGTATTACATAATGCAAGAGGCTATCTAGGTAGGACATTAGCAGAACATTCTACCTTTCTAACAGTATACTGTCAGTCTAGTAACAGTTATGGATGTGCACAGAAATACATTTCAAAGTTAGAATCAGTGTTTAAATAAAAGCTACCACAGATTTGATAGGTTCTCAAAATATGTACACGTAATTTGTTTTCAGACATTGCAGGACTAGAAATGAATTCTCATATATGAAACTACAGGACTTATGAAGTTTCCTGACCTTGTACAATGAACCTGAAGCCATAGCTCCTGAGAGGTAGGAAGGCAAACACAGGCTGTTTGTCTGGGAGACCGGGCTGCTGGTAGGACTGCTCTCTCACAGACTCTAGCAGGAAGGCCAGGGCAAGTTCTGTGCTCTCTACTCCGTCTTTACTCACCTAGACATCGAGAAATATTACAAACTATTTTAAAAAAACATGTATCATAACAAAACACAAATCATAAAGTTCTCTTCTAAAGAATATCATTCATGTGAAACTGCTTACATTGGCCAAAATGGCTGCATAAAATATCTAATTCCACAATCCCATGATATGAATTTTGAGTATACAAGTATACATGATGAAAACAAGGTAGAAACACACTGTCAGAAACAGTATCTTAAATTGCTAAGAATGTCATACATTTTTCAAAACTGGCTTCAACTCCATAATGCTGGTTTGGTCACAGATGCCAAAAGTTATCAATGATGATATAAATGATTATAACAAGTCCTCAATAAGATCCCTCCTTACTTTCTTTGCATCCAGGAGTTTCTTGACGACCAGCCATCGCTCCAAACCCCCAGAATGATGAATCTCAATGACATTGTCCTTGACATCAAGCCGTTCCATACAGTGGCACCTGCCCTCCATCTGTAGGGAGATGATGCAAGACTTATAATGCAACAACATCATTAAATTTACTCCAGAGATTGTTCTTCTTTTTATCCAGTCATGGTTCCATAAAGTGATGTTGAATGTGAGAAGAAAATATCAAAATCTGTTGTGTTTACCTGTAGAAGTGACACTGTTGGGGTAGCCATGTCATTGTAAGTGAAAGTACATGTAGTTGTGGAGGTGACACTAGTGTGGTAGGCTTAATTGGTTAATCATTCTTCGTGAGCACAGGAATAAAAGATTTGTTGACTGTGACACCATGCTTTGTCACTTTGATTCTTGTTACAACATTTATGTTATCTATTCTGAAAACTTCTTGTTTTTCCTTGCCCATATTGTTTTGTTTTCTTCTGATTTCATATAAGATTTGGAGTCTGCAGAAGAGTCATCCAAAATCCAAACTAAGGGATATATGATTCAGTGTCACTGACAAAAGATAGTGGATACTATCTGTTAAGTATGACTGTTTCCAATATCATATCATAAGTTGCTGGAGTAACTGTTTTTTGGCAAAAGAGATAATACTGTATGGATCCTAAAAGTTCTTCTTACAAAAGTAGAGTCAACAAACTTGGATTCTGCATGATTTTTTTCTTTACCTTATCAATGATGGTGATGTTCCTGAGCTTGTGGAGGAATAGCAGCAGGGAAGGCTGGATGTCATGGAAACGGTTGGCAAGGGAACGGGAAAGCTGAAGGTCAGGCTTCAGAGGTAAGTCAATTCTAGTCTCCCAGCTGCAAGAAAAACAGCAGTTTTTCTACATTGTCTAATATCCAAACTGAAGTCCTACATCAGTTATTGAATTGAGACCTTGTAATTTGGCTTCTTTAGTGTGCACAAACATTATACTGACAGTCACATATAATCATGTTGATAGATACAAAATACCATGAACAAAAGGGGACTTTTCCTTTTCTTTTTGTTCTTTATTATCTTACACATACAAAGTGACAATAAGTTTTATGAACAGAATATTGTATCGTATCTTTCTGAGTATTTGTAATTCTTTGATGTGGCTTTTTTTTCTGCAATTTATGTGTCAGTTCATTTCCTCATCACAATTAACATGTTTCTACGTACTTTGTGGTGGTTGTAACTTTCTCTGTGCCTTCGATACCATCAGCAGCCAGCTGGAAGCCGTGGTCCTGTAGCCAATGGGGAAGGATGTAGCCCATGGGATCACTGCTGGCGTCAAAACAGATGTGGTACCCGCGGGAATGGACCTCGGGCTTGTCCGACACTCGGAAAACTGACTTGAAGCCAATGCCTTTGTGACCTAGATGAGTAGGAAAGTACAGAGAATAGATAGTAACTGTTAATGTAAGGTAAGGGTACATACATGCAAGGTGATGTTTTATGCATCTAATTTCTGCAATCAGAACTAGACTAAAGAAGCAGCTATGCTGTAAGGAATACTTTTTGTACTATTACTTTAAATTTACTCTCAATTCTTAGTGATGATAACTCAGCCTTTTTTAAGTCAGTTTGTTTTTTCATAACCTATAATACTGATAAGACTAGTGTGCTGATATCGTGCTTTCCTGTGAATAGTATAGGAGTTGCTCTTGTGACTCATTTGCAACAGTGGCATCAAAAAAATGCAAAAAAAACAACAGTTAGATAATCAATAGAAAGCAACAGTTAACACTCCTAACTCACCAATATAACCAAACTTGTGTTTGCCCTTTGTGCTGTTGCCCACATCACACAGAGCCCGAATGTTGGCCTCCTGGAACCCTGACTCATTATTCAGCACAGTCACCTTCTCCCTCTCCACAACAAACACAAGGGTGGCAGACACATCTGAGGAAAAACAGGTTGTTACTGATAGTATTTCTCAGGAAAAACATGTAGTATATATGATGCTCTATTTTGTACTTTATGTAATAGTTGTTGCCATACTTTGTATCATGTACAATTGTCATGCAATAAAGTTCTTCTTAAGTTCTTCTTCTATGATGGTTAGGATACTTCGCTCAAAATAATTGATGTCCTGGGTTTGAATACTTGAGCAATTTTAAGAGACCTCCACACTTATCAATAAGGTCCATCACTGTGTCAGACGGGGGATTTTATATAGCTGTACATTGCCGTGACTCGTAAAGCCAAACAAATTTCACTATATGGCAGACATCCTTATAAGACTGTCACAATACAGTGTGAAAAGAAATGAACTCAGCTGACTTACTGTTAGGGTATTTAAGAGCAATATCTTTCCAGTCCCACAACAACTACATGTGGACTGGATGAAAGTGACTGTCTGAAGTTGAAGTACAAGAATCATGGTGGTAATGCTAGTTCACCTTTCATTATTGCCTGGTAACCCTTATCCGTTGTATTTAACCCCAGGGTATTTCGGGATATCAAGTCCACGGACTATGGTCTCAAACTGCATTGTATTGGAAAAAAAAAGGAATTTGAAGCCACCGTCCATCAACGTGATATCCCTAAATATCCTGTTTTTAGGTACAACAGATATGTAGGTTATCCCGCGAAGAGTTACAGAAACTTGTTGACTTGCATCTACATCTATAAAAAAATCACCTGCTTCGTATTCATTGTCATCAGCATTCTGCACCAGCTCCAGGACAAAGTGTGTGTCCTTGGTGTACAGCTCCTTGGACAGGCGCTCCAGACCTCGCCCGATCCGCTTCTTGTGTCTCTCCACAAGGTCCTCCCCCTTCTTCTCAAGCTTCAGTCCCACCCCAAACTCATTCCTGCGGATGTCCTCTACCACTTTCCAACAGGCCTGTTTGTTTGGAGACATACAGAGGGGGATCAAAATCTATTCATACAAGAGAGATAATATACATGTGTGCCCCTTGTATGAATAGCTTTCGATCTAAAAAAAACCTGACAACTGAAGAAGTTAACACAATAACCTTCTGCTTTAATGGAAAATGTCAATAAGACTGACAAAGTTGATTTATCATACAATAAAAGAAGTTAAAAATAGACTTCTGCTAGTAATTTGGACTTATATTTCACGCCATCTATTTTACAAATTCATTCTTGTTTTGAAGTCAACCGGTTCAAAAGTATGACGGCTTGTGCCCTTATTCCCCTGAAGTAAATACATCTTACAATATCATCAAGACAGATGATGTGCATTTCTCATACAATGAAAGAAGGTAGAAGTCTTTAAGTCTTGCAATATGAACCTTTGTAGCCGGGTCCATATCTGGTATGTCTTGGCTTGTTGAAGCTCCACTCTCCTCTTCTGAAGCTGACTCAGACTCAGATGACTCCTCTGATTCTCCTTCCTCCGCCTCCTCCTTCTGTTCCTTTCCCTCCATCCCATCTTTGACTTCAGCACCACTCTCCTGCATCTTTACTTCCTCTGTGTTAGTGGTAGGTTTTTCTGGAGGTACAAATGTACACAATATATTAAATATTTTACCATTTTTACTCTTTGGTAAGTTGTGCACTGCCACTAAGACACTTAATGTATTAAGCTAAATTTGAGGCAATAGTGTTCACATCATTCACTACCTATAATAATTCAGTTAAAATATAACTGTTTTCCTGTCTAATCAATTAAAAGAAGTTGACATGCACCTTGAAGACTGTCCTTCTCCTGGTCTTTTTCATCCTCCTCTGAGTCACTTTCTTCCTCACTGGAACTTTCCTCTTCTTTTTCTTTATCCTGTTCCTCCTCATCCTGCTTCTCCATCTTTTTCTCCTTCTCATCTTCTTCCTCCTCCTCCTCTGTTTCTTCCTGCTCCTCCATACTTGTCACTGATGACTCATCAAAATCTTCATCAGGTGACTGGACAAACAGATTTACTGGCTGAGATCACTACTTTTTCATTTTTTTAAAGGCTTTAAATATTGCATATCGATAGATTGTTCTGTCACACAGACATTTTTCATAAGGAGGGGAACGGGTACGGATAATAACTTTTTAAAGAATCATAAACCATAACAGTACAACAAACAAATATATAAATCTAAGCATATATCATTCTCCCATAGTCGTGCCAGACAGCAAACCTGCATCTGCTGGGGCCGTCTTACACGTGACATGCAGTTCTTGTCCTTGTGGGTCTTAGTGTACCAGTAGACAAGTTCACCTTAAAAAAGCTCATTAAGGAACTTAAAATCTTTAACTTTACCCTGCAGTGCTAAGGATACCAACAGATTGATTATTACTATTATCTGAGATGTAAGACTGAGATTTGACCCATCTGTAGGACTTTGACCTTACCTTAACCTTGACAGGTTTGACCTCCCTCCTGCGCACATCCTGCTGCCACTCCCCGACCCCTAGCAGCAGCCCCAGGATGTGCAGCTTGCTGTGCTGCTCGTCTGTTCCACAGGCTCGCAGCAACAGGGACTTTGACGTGGTCATTCCAACAACTCTTCCCAGTGGCTCGAGAAACACCTGTGAGCGAACCCAAAAAATTTTTTCTCCATAAAATTTTACAGCATTTAACTTCCTGTTATCTCCATGAAAAATGTAGGTACTATTTTGGATGTGTCTGTATATGTCTGTCTGTCTGTCTGTCTGTCTGTGTGTGTTTGTGTAAAACTTTGTTTCCGGATATTTGTGGTCACATAACATTAGAACGTTTGGATGGATTGTAATAGGGACAAAAGTCAAAGTCAAAGACTGGAAAGATGAAGGTCAAGGTCAATTTTGTTGAATTATGCAGATTAGGCATGAAAGGAGTCGTCTTTGCATAGCAGTGTTCCTGGGTTCGATTCCTCTGACATGCCATCAATGATGTGCCCTAGGAGCTTAACACAACTTACCTCATCCACTCAGGTGTAAAAATGGGTACCTGACTTTGGTTGGGGAGGTTAAAAAAAGTTGTCCTAGACACAGTAGAAAATGAGCACTGACCCGACAGAATCAGAAAGACCTACAACCCACTGTGGCTGGATGAGTTGTATAAGGGTTGACCATCTGGATAGCACTAACCTGATTGGCCAAGGTTTGGCAAAGGACTGTGGGAACTCTGACCAGACAACCCAGCACAAACTCCACAGCCTTGTTCCCAGCTGTCCCATGATCTGAAGTGGGTGCACCTGAAAAGGATAACAGAATACTACATGAACAAGTGTTCAGAGACCTCATACCTGCATAAAACATTCAGTTTTTTTGTAAATTTCTTGTCTGATCTTGTCACAGAATGGCGTGCCAAATCTGCGCAAGAATCCGGCGCGCAAGAATCCGGCACGCAAGAATCTGGCACGCAAGAATAAACACAGACAGAGGTGAACTAGCATTACAGACTTTCTCTACATAATGCAAACTTACATACAGTTGTAATAGTTTAATACCCAGTATTTAGTACATTTCACAGTATATACCTGGTGCTCCATGGCCCCCATCTACCACCAAACAGCTCAGAGCTGCCTCCATGTGATTGGCCAGCAGAGCAAGAGGAGCATGACTAACACCACTGCTGGTCATCACTATGGAAACCAGGTGCCCTGCAGTGTTGATGACATCACCGTTCCCAGCATGCTCTGCAAAGGTCTCTGGAGTGGCCCGTGTCGTAGTTCGCAAAAGAACCCCCGGTGCCACCTCAAGGGCACCAAGGTCATTGAACACTCGAAGATCTGGGCCTGGATGCAAAAGTGACAATATTATTCGACTTTTGACACCCACAAGCAAATCGAAGATAAAAACTAGTGCGTACATGTCCATTGTGCCAAAGATTTACTTTGACCGCACATACAAATGTAGCTATTCATTTCTCTATTAGTATAACACATTTGTCACTATATATCATATAAAACATATATTCAGTGTTTTTTGGCTACCTTGTCCCCCCACAGACCTGGATGTCAAGGGAATAGGTAGGTACATGTACGTAGGTAGGTCACTGTTTTACTTTATTTGAGAAATCCTTGAAAATGAGAGAAAATGATTAGATCTTGAACAAAGTTTTGCCTACTGTTTTTACAATGTTAGAATCATAACAAAGAATAATAGCCAAGACTACCAACATAGAATGATGAACTTTCATACTATATCACAAAATAGAATGACACCAGGGTTGATTCCAGTTTAATTTTTTTTCCATCCCACTCATTGTTTTGGAGCCCATGTTGTTGATTTTCCTGGTAAAATATGTCATTTTATGCTTATGAAAGTACATTTTCAACAGTTTCATGACATTTTTGGGGACAGATGGGGTAGAATTATTTTCCATCCCAACAAGTACATTTCTGTCCCAGGACGGGTCCTGTAGACAACCCTGATCTACACACAGTCTAGAAGTCTCACCAGGAGTAATGACAGTCTCCGAGTTCCTCTCTATGAAGGCCCTGAGGTCCCCATGTTGGGGCTGGAACACCAGCGACCAGTGGGTCCACTTCTCCAGGTCTGCCAGCAGGGGTGCACTCAGCAGACACATCAGGGCCTGGTCTGCCGTCCGGCTACCCAGCAGTCCTACTGTCTTCTGACTGGAGGGAAAGCTGCCAGGAAAAATGATAAAGAATTGTACTTGTAGTGCAGAGTTCAAGCCAGCATCCGTCCTTCCATCCTTTGACGGAATTTGGCCACTGGGGATGGACAAAAATTTTGACCATTCTGTCCTCTGTGATAGACAAAAATCGTCATATAAAGATATTAATTGAACCAAGCTGAATCTACCAGCAAAATTTGCCCTCAAAGTAAAGGAAATAGGCTTTCATACGGTCTAGATTTCAACATTCCTCCCCCCCCCCCCCCCCCCCCAGGATCGTCACACCTTCGACAGGATTTCTAGATAAAAAATCCAGGGGACAGAAAACAATTCAGGCTGGCTACGACACTATACTGGTGTCATTGATAAGTCTACCTTCATCCCTCACATAAAATTCAGCATCCTGGCTCAAATGTGTACCAAATGGTCATTAAAAGGAGACAACTGCACATCTTAACACAATGTAAACAATTACACAGAAACCACTAGGCCGAAGTTGGGTCGAGTTTGATATATTTTAGGTCCAAGCTATACATTTTGGTGTCCAAGCTATACATTGCTAGTTTTAGCAGGTGACTGGTTTGTTTTCCTGTGAAAATGGCCAATATCTCACATTATTTTTGACTGGAAAATACTTTTTCCCCTAAAACATATTAGAATTTGAGAGATTGACTACACTAGAGGGGTAACCTTGAAGCCATAGTACCATTATACATATATATAGTATCTGGTATTTTTTTTGGCTTTAGTATTAGCCTGTGGAAGAGGCAGAATTATTCTAATGGGAGACACTTGAGGATGATGAACTTGGTGAACCCTATTACTTTCCTGATGTCTCCAAACTAAGGTAGTCTTATGTTGGAATAAAAATGAGATGGACATACCCTGAAGGTGATAAAAGCTTTTAACAGGAAATTGCTGGATAATTGTGGATAAGAGTGGATATGTTTTGGCCTGTATGGAAGGGTAGTATAATTATGGATGATTGACCTGTGGCGCCAGGGTACTTAAATTAAAATTGACATGAACATATTCAGTTCTTGGAATCCATTCTTCTGTACCCTGCAATTTGGCAAGTTTGAAATCTGCAATTTGCACAGAAAACTCTCATTTAAGCAAGCTGCTGTAATAATTGTCACATAATGCACTTTACAGAGTGTTGAATAAAGTCTATGACTCTTTGATGCTTAAAAGTATATTTTCAAACACATTATAAGGACAATGTGGAACTGTAATTCTCAACAGCCAACTACCAATGCAGGCTTCAGTACACTTTAATTGCTACTTATATTGTGATTCATAACTATTCACCCCAAACTTTTCATCGTACAAAATCTAAAGCCACTTTAAGTTCTAACTGTACCGTTAATCACAGTCTTTTATCAGAAAATTGCAGATGGCAATTGGTTATTTGACCCCGGAGGTTGGAGTGCAAGGATTTTTGTAATCTGGCAACTTCCCGCCCATAGTTTGCATTTGAATGTAGAGCTTTCACAACACAAAACATTTGCAAAATTCCTATTCAATCACAGTCTTCCATATTTGGAGGTCTCCCAAGTCATAAGATACATCTTTTAAAGAACTATTCTAGAAGGATGAATATCATTCTTCAGACCACAGGACTGGTGGAACATGAAGGGGTTGGCTACAGGAGCAAGTCTCAGCAAGCAGAAGAACAGAAAAAAAGGACAGAGCCGACAAAACCATCCGTCTACAATTCTTGTACATCAGTGCTGCTGACCGTTGAGTGTGGAGAACACAAGTAGACCGACAGACTGCCCATACGGCTACTACAAGCTACGGGACTGACTGAGTGAGTGAGTGCTGAAAGTTAACATACATCAAGGACTAAGGTGCAGTCTTCTGGGCAAATCAAAAGGTTGAGCAATCTTTGACTAGGCCAGGGTCTTCTTGGATGGAATAGGAGACACCCATAGGGTTTATAACCACACCTGAGCGGAGACAACCACATCATGACAAACAACAGCTCTGCTGCCATGGTGGGACGCAATGAGACGGAGTTCGCGGATCCATTCCAGTGTTACACATGGCAAGTACTGAACCAACAAATGTCCTACCACCAAGCCGTCTCCGCCTGTTCCTGGTACGAAGATGTTACCTTCAGTACGGTGGTGACTGTCCTTTATGTGCTTGTTGGTATTTCACTTGTATCTGTAATGGGCTTGTGCTATGGGGAATTATAAGTAAAAAGCAACTCCACAAGCCTATGTATCAGTATGTAGCCAACCTTGCTGTTACTGACTTCTTGGCAGGAGTGATGATTCTCTGGCATGTCCACAGCAGTGTAGATCATTACAAACCGTACAATTTGCTAGCATTGAAAACTCTAAGTTTGCACTCACAGGCAATGTCAGCATCCGCTCTGAACTTGCTTGCTTTAGACAGATTTGTTGCGGTAAAATACCCAATATTCTACCGCAATCAGTCTACCCGTGCCATGCGTAATGCAGGTGTAGCTATTGTGTGTTCCTGGGTTGTCCTTACTCTGTTTATATGTGCACCTCTGATGGGGTGGAACTGTCTGGAGGAGCCATACTTGAGACATGGAAACTGCATAGGAATCATACCAATGGGGACAGTTATAGCTAATTCATGCCTCATAATCCTTCTAATTGGAATGCTGCTTGCCTTAAACATTGTCGTTTATAAAGCCTTAAAGGAACGGCAAACAATGAAAGAGAGGAAACAGAGAGAACGCCTGCATCCAAGGGATGCCGGTGATAAAAAAGAAAAAGGGAGACGGGAAAATCCCTCTTCTTCACAAGACAAAACAACCACCAATGATTCAAGTAACTCAAGGAACAATGATCGTACTTCAGCAACAGGGTCTGCAAAGCAACAATCTGCAAGTCAAGATGAACTTAAGAAGACATTATATGAACAATCCAGTATACACAAGGCTCGCACAGTCATGATTTTTGCCATTGTTGCCATTGTATTCTGGCTGCTGGCTCTGATGGTGATGTCTGTCAAGTGG
Source organism: Branchiostoma floridae (assembly GCF_000003815.2). Classification (NCBI taxonomy): domain Eukaryota; kingdom Metazoa; phylum Chordata; class Leptocardii; order Amphioxiformes; family Branchiostomatidae; genus Branchiostoma; species Branchiostoma floridae. The sequence goes on along the minus strand of NC_049989.1, from coordinate 4,942,102 downwards.
TTTTTACAAAAAGCATACCCAGAAAAAAACCTGCACCGACAAGTTATGCCATGGGCGGTCTGGGCTTTCTGTTTGAATTCAGTGGTGAACCCCCTTGCAGGTATCAGCCGGCTAGCTGATCTGAGGCAGGCTATAGGTGAGCAGCTACAGATGTGTACGCTACGGCTGCCTTGCTCGTGTAAGTGTCGGACAGAAAATCCACAGGAGAGTTTGCAAACGAGAGCAGGCGAGCACAAGAAGCAAAGTGACAAGACGTTGGATATTGAGCTGGGCGCAAACGTGACCACAGAACCCACTGTGCATGGTCCTCACCGACGTTTCATGGAAACTGAGGTGTAGAAAGATGACTCAACTTTGGATGCAGAAAAGCAAACAACAGTAACAAAGCATTTTCATTGGTAAAGGTAATGGCAACTTTATTTGCAACTATTTCTTTGTTGT
>NC_049989.1:4927226-4941561 GCF_000003815.2 Branchiostoma floridae | reverse complement strand
AGTAGCATAATCAATGTTCACTATATTGACTATTCTATTGAGAGTATAATTAGTAAAGCCAATTTATACCCTCCATCTGAAATGGTATGTTTTCTAATTTAGTGTCTCTTTCACAGTCAATTACTTTGGTGATTTAAGTCTGTTTAATTCCTGGGTTAGGGGAAGGGATAGCAACCCCTTCCTGTCAAAAATTTACCCTGCTACTAAAGTATCAAGAAACTTGCTGCCCTATGCGCCACTAGGCATGACATGGGTCTGAATGAATGATCAAACAAATTCCTTTTTTTTGTTAACAAAATGATTTGAAAAGTCATAAAGGATTTTTGACCATGGCCTGATTATGGCCTAATTATATGGAACAAGATGAGGTGATAAAATCTAATAAAATTATAAGAGTAATAAAAACTACGCAGGTTTGATGGCACATATCTAGCCTCCACCAGGCTCCGTGGATCGGTGGTCTAATTGTAGAAATTGGACAAATACTAGTAGTGTCAATAGTACGCTAGGAGAGTCAGCAGGCCAGAGGACTTATTCCATCACTGCCAACCGCGCAATACTTCTAGGCCAATTAAGTCCTACTAGGCTTTTATTCCTAACTTGGCCAAATTCCCCTCTTTCTATTCGGCCAGCCGGGAGTCTGGTAGAGACTGGCACATATCAAAAACTTTGCTACCAACCTTATTGTCTTTGGACAGAGAGGTCCTTCAAACATGACGGGACTGTGGCCTTGGGTGAACTTTCCCAATTTCTGTGCTGTGGTCATCAGTTTGGGGAGGGGCCCGTACCCCAGGTCCTTCACTTCCCTCACTCCATAGTGGTGGCAGAGGGCTGCTTCAATGGATGGTATCTGTGGTGACAACATGAAAGGAACAAAATAGACTGACATATATGTAATGTTAAGAGATAATGCAAATGGACTGGTCACATAAGACAAGATATGAAACCTGCATTGCTGCAATAATGAAAGTTTATGCTCGGAGGCCAATTGCAAGTACACGGTGGACATACATAGGAGACACACATGTGACAATGAATAGTGACAAACATTATTGTGAAAAGAGGCTAGTACTTGAATCCTTTATATATAGCAATAATAATAGCTTTCTTCTGAAGATTGGAAAGTTACACAAAGGAAAACAGACAATTACATTGTGCTACGTATACATTTGTATGGTAACCATTGTCAATATACTAACTTTTTCCTTCTACCTGCTATGGTAGTCATTACTAGAATATGAGAGGCCGAATAGACCAGAGGGATAACCTTCATCCCCATACAAAGTTTTCAACTACTATCAATTCGTGGAAGAGACATAACTTTCTAATGGAAGAGACTTGAGGGTCAAAGACAAATTAAATAAAATGGAGGGAATCCCATAAATTTCACACCAAATCTCTCTCAGATTGGTAGTCTTATGTTGGAATAATAATGAGATGGACATGCCCAAAAGGTGTTAAAAGCTTTTAAGAGGAAATTGCTGACTACAATTGTGGATAAGAGCGGATATATGTTTTGGCCTGTACGGAAAGATGGTGTTACTATGTATGATTGACCTGTACGTGGCGCCAATTGAAGGTAGAGTCAATTCTAAGTCGGCAAAAGGGTTTTCAGATAGGATTTGTATAGCCAGCATAACTGTCCTTTGGCGTAAAACAAACCAGCATTGCAGCTGGTTATATTACAAGTCGTCAAATCATATACAGCACAGTACAATAGAAGCGGCTCCATATGTGGGTACTGGATTAAGAAAAGGATTATTGTCGAAAAGACAGATGAGGTAACTTTGCGAAAAGTTGCAAAAAAATATCATTTATCAGAAAATAGCACTCGCTTCTGGAGTGAAATGCCCCTTTAATGTATTCCAAAACTGTTACTGGCTATTCAACTATTCTATTCTCTACCATTCACTCCCTCATTCTTACCATATCTGTGTGGGTGCTCCCATACTGTCTGATGAACTCCAGCACGTCCTGTCGTGAGGGATGGTAGGCACTCCCTCCACCCCCTGTGCTAACACCAGCCCCCAGGAGGCTGCCTCCAAAGTCCTCCAGGACCTAAAATAAAACACAACAATTTTTGACAAACAATATAGCAGTTTAGGAGGACTTTTGAAGTTCCCCTTTCTTGGAGACAGCAACTTTAAATTACAAGTCACATATCAGGGTGAAGCAAATCTAATATTACACAAGTCTATATGGGAGTTTGGTGGGGATTAGACTTAATGTAAAGTAACATTTTCTATATTTGGCCTAATAGAAACACCACAGATTTAAACCAACCTACATCTTGGGAAGTTTGAAATTCTAGCATTAGTCATACTTTTACGTATTATGCAATATCTACAAATGTAAGTTATAACAAATCGGAGAAAATAACAAAACAGTGACGCAGTGAACAAACCGGGCAGTGACGCAAGCTTGACACAAGTGCAGTGAGATACCAGCTTAAGTTTCCTTACCTGTGGATGGTGACTTAAGAAGGTGACGAAGCTACCATGGCCCATGGACAGGAAGTCCTGAAACTGAAACTTCTCAGCCAGTTTGGCCTCTATCCTGGCCAGGGTGGCTAAAGTAAGCGTACCTCCACACTTGTCAAGGTACTTCTGTAGCTCCTCCAGGATTGCGCCTGGGAAAAAACAACAATCATTTCCATTCTGTGATATTACATTTTTGCTTTGGGATAACCAATTTTCTTCTTGTGATTGTTTAACCAATATCAATGTCCTATGAGTCCAAACCAATGAACAGTGCTATATCTATGTCAATATCTATGACTAAGACATACTTTCAGGTGGGGAAGGCTTTCTGTTACTACTGCCTTGTTCATCCTCATCATCATCTTCCTCCTCTGAAGAGGAGCTGTCCCTGCCCCTGGCATCGTCTGGTAGGTCCAGCTTCCCACAGCACAGGGCAACCTGGAAAATCTTCTTAGCCAACGGGTTCCTCAACACCTGGGCACATACAAATACAGGATTACAAACTTATTCTAAGCTTGTGGGTGACAGCTGTAAGCGCTAGATTACTTTTTTTCTCTTTGCATTTGGAGAGTCAAAGAGATGTTATTCATTGTAGCAAACTTGAGTTAATCTAACAAAAGGAAGCAATGACATTTTTCTTGTCATACATTGCTCACAATGTTATAGACAGCTAATTCCCCCAAATGATTCCTTAAACCAGAAAGTGACCTTTTCAGTACATGACTATTTGTACATCAACAAAGATAACAGGCTTCAATGAAGCTAATGAAAAGCAATACGACACTAGTACCAAAAACCTGTCTTCTTCGTTCTTTCACCCTTTATAAAGAAATGTTAGAGGCATCTCAAACACTTCTTGCTGTACAGTTTGCATTAGCACCTTATTTTTTTCAGGCTTTTGGGCTTATAACTCACAGTCTTTGTCTATAACGTGTTTATCACCTGATGGAAGAAGTCATCTATGGTTCTCCTCATGCTAGGGTTGAACATCTCATAGCAGCATTCGTACACCTCCAACACCGCATCTGTGGCCGTGAGACTGGCATAGCGAAGTTTCCTCTCATGTCCATCTGATTAAACAATGAAGAGTTAAAATGAAAAGAAAACATATTACAGCTTGCTACATTTGTCTATGACTGCACATGGACTGACCAATGATAATGTGCTAGTCAACCTTTCATCCATAATATAGTAGTAGTGGGTCAAATCTACCTGATGAAGACCAAAGGTCTAACAAAAAATTTCAATCAGTGATTTTCTCTCATTTTGTATAATAAAATTTGTAGGTGCTTTTTTTTTCCAATTGACAACTGTCCATTAAGTACATGCTCACCACTCTCTGGGTCCGATGCCTGGAGAATTTTCCGTTTTATTTTAAACAGCTGCTGTTCAATCTCCTGCTCCATTTCTGCTGACAGCCTGGCTCGTACATTTGTGGTCACTTCCTTCTCATGGCGCTGGGCTGTCTTGATTACCTGATATAGACAAAATATGTCAGATGTCACTTTGCGCAATAAGTGGTAACATTTGGTCAGACCCACCATCATATACTAATATGCAACACTAATCCATATTGTAGCTATTTGCTAGTTATACAATTCATACTTAAGAATATATGTTAGTATGACCAGCCTTGCTCAGCCCTACTTACCACTTAATTACTTAATTACCAAAAACATCCTGTTTAACCTTCCAGGAACCTAAGGTAGCCCGTTTTCAACAGCTTTGTATTGGTTATGGAGTTAGTCATCAGGGAGAAGCTTAAACATTAAATGTAGAAAACTGGAAATGAATATGAGGTAGATACCAAATATGGACACAGACACATTTCTATGAAGTGTTCATTTCTATGAAATGTTCTTTATATTTATCTACCTATTTACATGAAGGGACTGAGGACAATACTTACAGATATACCAAGTGCCACACTGGATATTCTTATTCCCAGCTCATAAGGAGACTTGACGTCGTGTTCCTTCAACAGGAACTCCATAAAGTCTTCAAGTTTCACCTTCTGTCTCCAACCATGCACCGTCAGGTACTTCTTCAGGTCCTTGAGAACGTCTATCGTTGATATGTCTGGAATGTCTTCATCTGGAATGTTCTGTGGGAATTTGAACAGCTCGTACACCAGACTCTGCTTGGTGAGTGGTCCGAGGTTCAGCTCCGAAAAGGACTTCTTTGGCGGGAATAGATCAGCGAGGTGGTGCTTCAGTTCGTGGAGGGTAGCGATGGAACGTGTCATCACGAAGGCATGGATGTACGCGTTGACTTTGGACTGGCTTTTCTGTAGGTCATCGAGGGTGGGGATTTCTGTTGGTCTTCTTATGTTTAATTCTCCAAAACGGTTCACCTGTCAAAATATAAGATTTAAGGAAATTCTTAGCAATTTATCTAGCAATAATAAAAGTGATGACGTGTTATGATTCACAAGAAAAATGTCTTTAAAAATATGCTAGCTTATGTTCCATAAACATTCTGCTTATATCATATAAGGCATGTTTAATCCAATAGAAATCTCCCACAAATTTGTTCCCATACCATTACAAGCATCCATTACGATAAGTGAAGTATAACAAAGGAAAAGAAACTACCTGAAAATGTTGTTTCAGCATGTCAACCACTTTATCCACAGTGACAGCAGTCTTACTTTCTGCTAGTTTCAACACATAGTTAGCAGCTGCACTGTCCAAAGTCTTCATGTTGATGGGTTTTGCATTACCACCTGATGAGGAAAACACAAGAAATTTACAACACATGTTAGTTTGAATTATGTTACTCTCACCTCTCAAATAGAAGTACCCCCTGGAATAAAAGTACCCCCCGGACAAATCTTCAAAATTTAATAGAAGTACCCCCTGGAATAAAAGTACCCCCCGGAAAAATACAAAATTGACATGTAAACTGTGCCCATGCTACTTCAGTCGTAAGCAGGTAGGCTCTTTTTATTCATTTATACCTGAGTACCATATCAGTTAATTGTATAAATAATGAACAGAATAATTCCTATGTTATTGCACATATTTTCTTTATCTGAGATTCTGAGTGTCACAACATCAACAAAGATTATAATAAAAGTAAAAAATGAATGAAAATAAAAATTGAAGAAATAAAAACAGAACATTTCATTTATAATCATTGTTACAAAATAACATTTTGAAGAAACATTCCAACTTAGTAGAATACCATATTTTATTCACCACTTGTGCTATTTTCAATGTTGCAGAAACCAAGGAGGCATAGACACTGCCCCCTATTAAAAGATAGCGGTACTGCAGAAAATATTCATTCTCTCGCGCATTACCGCGAGATTCGGCGTGGATTGATAAATCCAACATGGCGGATGTTTTCGAGCCGATTGAACGCTGTGCTTTATTTTGGAAGGATTTTTTTGTTGCTGGAACATTAAAACAAGTTGACTACGGGTGAAAAATAGTGGAAAAGTATTGGTAACTTTTTAGTTTGTTTGGTTGGTGGTTAATTTCTGTGTTTTGATCGAGAATTTACGGATCTGAGTGACTGTGTGTGAAGCATGTGTTTGAGCTCGGCCTATGGACCTTGATGTTTGGCAATGTTTTCGTCTTCGTTCAGCGCAAATTTCAAGATTTTTGGAAGGTTAAATATGGTCTAAAACAAAAAGGATATATGTGAGTGCAGTACCGAATCACTTATTTTTGGACATGAACCGAAAAGTTTTTGCAAATCCAGCACCGATCCGGCGTACTGGTACGCATCCCTAGTTAAGATGTTTTGGTCATACCGCTAGCGGCAGGGAAATCCGCGCTGCCTCGTCCGAAAAATAGTGAATTTTAAGCAAAAATACAGCGGAAATATGGGCAGAAAATACCAAAGTTTCAATATTTTTGGGGTCCCTGGTTAGTAAAGAAAGCCCCAATTTGAAAAAAAAATAAACGTACCGTCTAAAATAAGGACGTACCGAGTGGATTTTGAGGCGGAAAAAAATAAACGTACCGGTACGTTTATTTGAGAGGTGAGAGTAAATGTATATCTTATGTATTTGTACGTGTACATGTATGTGATTTTAGTCAAGTAACAATTGTACTAGACATGACAAATAATGAAAATCAAACAAGGTTTTTAAAATTACTATTCCTGTAGCATGATGTCAGTTCAAACACATAGTTAATAAAAGTTTCTTAACATTTGCTGTTTAACTGATCTCCACCCCTGATCAATGCCATGTCCTATGGATTTACAACTTGTTCGTCCGTCGGCGTCGACGATGACCAAGGCATCACGTGTCTCGTCAGGATTTGTGAGTCCTGCTGTGGCTGATGAGTCCAATACGAGCTCTGAAGGTTCTGCCACAGACAGGACACAGGTGGGTTGCTGAAGTAGTAGTAGATGGTGTGGGAACGGCTCTGGACGCTCGCTGTCTAACAGCATCATCGATTCTGTTCTGTTCGTGAAGTATGGATTATACAAGGAGGAAAAGAAGTAAAACTAAATATTATGATGCTGTTATTCCTACCGCTGCTTCCCCTTCTGCCTGAGGATCCTGGTGTGCGTGTGTACGCAGGCGTGTGAGGCTGGGGGCGGGAGGGGGGCGGCGTCACAAACTGGTGCTGCATTGGCAAGGGAGAAAATCTGCAACAGAACAAAAAATCATAATCAGTCAGCTATATATAACTGTTATATAACAGTTTTAACAATTCATGGCAATATTCCTCCTGTATGTATGTTGATGGCATTGCTACCCCTATGGCCAGTGAAGATATGGGACCGGTGCGGTGAGGTGAGATGCATACCTTCTGTATCCATTTTGTTTTAGAATCATTTTACAGTAGGATAAAGAGTTAAGTTAAAGTTAAAGTTAAAGTTTGCCCATGCATCTACAGACGCGTAGGGTGGCGCCCATCCCCACTTCGAAGCCCTTGGGCCACACATGTGCAAGCCACTACAGCAGGGGGCTGGTCCGCTGGTAGTGATGTGTGTTTAACTTCCATACTCTTCCTCATTTGTGCTGAGTGCTAAGCAGAGAAAGCAGCATGTACCATTTTTAGAGTCTTTGGTATGACTCGGCCGGGGATCGAACTCACGACCTACCGAATGCAAGGCGAACACTCTACCCACTAGGCCATTGCACCGGTTAAAGAGGGTAAAGGATAAAGAGGGCATTGCCAATGTCTAGCACACATTGATAGTTTACTGGTCTTATGTTACATAGAAAATGTAAATCCTATGTTTAACATCAGCAATAAAGAAATGAAACAGCTACACTTATCTCATTCCGAGAATCCTTGTAAAAAATGTAAGATAAACTATGACAGTTCAGCTACCTTGCCCTCCTGTCTCTCTTCTTGCCCCCGCTGTTGCCCCCGCTGCCATGCTCCATCAGACCTGGCTGTGTGGGGTCGTACTCCTCTACATCATCAGCCTGGGAGATGCCTGGTGTTGGCAGGTAGTTGGTCCGGCCGGGCGGACCACTCAAGTTCCTGTCCCTGGCAACATAGGAAGTGGTCATAGGTTGAGACATGAATTGATCATACAAAATTCTGAGGTAAACTGTGAAAAAAAATCAGTTCCCTTACCAGTCAGAAAAAAAAGGAAAAAATAAATGGTACCATAGCTAGGCAGATACTTATTTGGAGGTGAACTGTAAAAATGTAATTCTCTTGAGTAATTATTTAATAATAGTAATACTATGTTACCTGTAAGGGTCATATCCTCTGCCAGGATAGTTGAGCATCTGGCCACTATAATGGCCAAACTGTGAGATCAAACAGGAAAAAAATAACTGTTACTCTTTATGAAACTGCAGTACATCAGAGATTTGGTACATGTAAAAAGAGACAAAACAAAATGAGGCATTATTTTGGCAGCAACCCTAACCCAACAAAGTAATTTACGACAAGTTACTTTTGTTAAATTGTCCAGGTACGGGTACAGGTACAGGAGGGCTCGAAATACACTTTTCAGTCAACTTGCACCTGTGCAAGTTAAGCCAAAGGTAACTTGCACCAAAAGAAACTTACTTGCACAACCCAAAATAGTGAACTGTTAACCCCTTATCTCCTCTTCTGAAAATTTGCAAATGTACGTGAGTAAATGGGGATACATACCTGTAAAGACCACATGTTTGGATATTTGAACATTTTTCTGTTTCATTAAAACTGTGAATTTAGCCTCAATTAAAGACAATTCAATGTCTACAACTCGATAAGATCCATAGATTTCTTCTGGACTCTTAGAGTGACATCCATCACAGTAACTATTCTTAAGCATCTCCAGAATGAAGTGGTAGAACAACTCAATACAATACACATAACTGGAAAAACCAGTTGAACATTTTAAAGTCACTAATTAGTATGCAAATGTAACTCATATGCAAATCAAGGTAAGACGGCTCTGTTTGTATATATACATGTATGTTTGTGTATATATTTGCGTTTGTTTATATATGTTTCATTGTTTCATATGAACCCTGGTAGACTAGCCCTAAATAGGGCTAAAGGGTATCGGAATAAAGGAATAAAGGAAAGGAACAGCACCATAGGAATCATTAGCATTGTAGAGATGGATTTGTCTAAAAAAAGTAGTTTCCCTGGATGTCTAACCAAATTTAGAAATAACAAATTTAGGCTTTTTTTTATTCAGTGTTATTTTCAATGACAGACAATATTCTCGGTGTGTCTAAGCTTTTTCTAATGTCAGGTATTAGAGGACAAAAGTAACTTGCACTGGTGCAAGTTTGGTCTAAACTTACTTGCACCACACCAATTTTACTTGCACAAACTTGCATATGCATGTGGTATTTCCAGCCCTGGTTACAGGTACAGGTCAGGACTTCAGTATAATGTAAACACGTGTGAACAAGTCTCTATCGAGGTCATCGGAATGTACCAATTGCCCAAAGGGGGGGTGACAGGCTCTACCTTGGAATGTTACACTGGTGTCCATTGTTAGCCACGGCAACTGTAGCTGGAGTTATCATATAACCCCTAACTGTTGGGATATAAGACGGGTAACAACAGTCCCAACGCAGCTAGACCTATACCTAACCTCCATTCCAACACCTTTACCTGACGCACGAAGCCCTAAATGAGAAACTCCAAAAGACAATACACCTTTCTCACGCGGCAGCCATGATAGATCTAAAACGAGTTCAATGCGGCAAACAAAAGGCTGTCCATCATAATTAGCAGTTCAACCAATGATAGCCTGCCAATTAGGAAAGCGACCAATAAGTGAATGGCTGCAAATCCGTCAAAAATTTGCATTATTATGTTTTTATTTTGCATCTCTTAAGGAACTATGGGGTCAGTCTACACTACTCTAAATTGCTACATCTTTCGGTGCTTAACACTTCTTGTAATATTTATTATTCTATCTTATATCATGAAAATTTGTGTGGTTTGGGGGAAAACTAAATGGGACCTGATTTTAGAAATAAGTTTTGTCTGTTTGCCTCATTGACCTCGTCTTCGATATATCATGGCCGCCGCGTGAGAAAGGTGTATAAGCCCTCTCACAGAGATCAGAACGCAAGTGAGGCGACAGGAATTCTAGATAATTTGTGAAAGGTAAAGTCCCCATAAAAGAAAACAGTCCTCGTCTCAACCATTGTTTCGTTTTGCATAACAATATCCAGACGGGTTTTGTTATCTTTTACAGGAACTTTACCTTTGACATATTACCTAGAAGAATTCCTGTCGCTGAACATGAGTTCTGATCTCTGTGAGACTCAGGGAGGGATTTTACTTGACATCTTACCCCTTGGTTGTTCCTGAACCTCTTCTGCTGGGGACTGTGCTGTGTATCCTCCAGACTGGGCCACTCCCCACTGAAGTCTCCCCCGACCATGGGGGGCACATTGGGGGAGGCTCCCTGGGGACTCTCACACTCCCAGGGTCTGGGGCGGCCTCTGCCCTGCCCTCCTCCTTTTCCTCTTCCCTTTCCTCTTGCTTTTGACTGATCCATTTTCAAATCAGCCTACGGGTGATAGAATCCTTTGTGGTTCAAGCAACACAATGAAAGGTCGTCAAAATTTGAGTACGAGGTGACTAACGTACGGCTCTGTTAGAAATCGTTATAGAGAATATATTCTTAGGCAAAGTTGCTTACAAGATAGCTTAGCGATATCCATGGGTTCTAAGCTTCAGCGGCGGAGCGAAACTCTTGTACTTTTAATGACTTCAGTTTGACAAAGCGCCATGTATCTCCGATAAACTGAAGGTTATACTTAGTAGAAGAGCCCGCCCTATAAAGGTTACCTGATTTTCAGCTGTAAGGGTTGATTGTGAAGCTTCCAATCTTCGATCTCGATTTGTGCTTCTTCACTGGGTAATCTATTTCCGCATGAACGTAAAAGGAATTTTCACTGCGTACCGAAACCTTTCCTTTTACCGATTCCATGAGATCACCGAAACTACGCGCGATCATGCACGCCGGTGTTTGTCAACAGAAACCGGAAATAGTAACCTTTGACCTGAGTGTCTCACACTGGTGTTAGTGGTCTTCACAAATTATCTTTAAAATTCTAGGATGGACTTTACCACTTTTTAATTCTATGAAACTATCTTGAACAGTGAAAAGTCTAAGGTGGTTGTACAATCATCTTTGTTGAACGTTTTTATTGTATTGATAGTGCGGTGTCAATAGCGACTGTCGGTTATGTTGCGATACTATTTGTGTAATAAATCGTGTCCTGGTTTGACCTTTTTCTTCGGCGGGAAATTTTGATGCATTGCCATTGGACCGTCGTAAAGGGGTGGACTGGGAGGGATCGGATTGGGATCATGTTTGATTCCATGTCGGTGACTTGAAACAAAAACAGCAAATAAAACTTAATAGCTCCACACGGCAAAGGTATTGATAGTTTACATCATGATAGGTTACAGCTCAGCTCAAAATTCTTGAATCGTGCAAGTGGAACTACCGTCAGCACCAAGGACATGGAACACAGCATGAATCATCATGAAATTACATTAGTTCTTGTCAGTTTGGGATATTCAAGGGAGTTCACCTGATGTGTTGATAGGTACCTTTAAAATTATGTGGAGCCCACCCGACTTTTGTTTTTCAATAAAACATGTTAACAGTAAATGCTCAGTTAAGGCCAACAATAAAATCAGTGTTAATGATAGAAAGCCTTTATTTATACTGGCAAATCATAATGGAAAAAAACATAATGTGTCTATAGCTATTATTTAAAACGTGTCTTTATTACACTAGTTGGTTAAAACATTAGCTAACAGTCAATGCATTTTCCAGGGTGTATTCATCACGGCATTTTATGAGTATGAGCCTCTAAATGTATTCAGCGTATTGTTATTGTTAACGTTATATATGCAAATAAAAGGTAACGCCACCATTCGTTCTACATAGGGCACCTGAGTACTAGTATATCAATAAAGAAAACTGTATCCGTATATAACTTGCACCCTCAGTTGCAATATAAACACTAATGGCAACAGATTATTATAGATTGATTACGTATGCCTTTATCTAGTGTTAAAGTATGCTGTCGATTGTTTACTATTAATTAGATATTAGACACGGCAATTCCGGACAAAAGCAAATGTATAACGTTGAGTAGTACAAAACAGTGCATAATCTGCACACCTTTAACGTGAATAGGGCAACATAATGTTATATCAGGTGAATTAATTTAATGCAGTAACGTTAGTATTGTTTTATTTACATACAAAGATATTCATCCTACAACCGTATAAATACTGAAATAGATATTAAGTTCAAGCACATTTATCACCTATCAGTAGTATAGTAGCGACAGAATGAGTCCCATTATTCAGGTGCAAGCAGGCGCAGGTCAAAGGTCATCGCCTGCTGATATAATGTATTCAGGCGCAGGTCAGAGGTCAGATATGATGTATTCAGGCGCAGGTCAGAGGTCAGATATGATGTATTCAGGTGCAGTAGGTCAGAGGTCAGATATGATTTATTCAGGCGGCGCAGGTCAGGGGTCAGATATCATATATTCAGGCGGAGCAAGGTAACTATGACAACCCCACCCCACCCCAAATGAACCTCCCCCTCTCCAATCGTGAATGACATGCCCTTATTTGGCCTGGTTCTAAGTCTCTATCGTATAAAATAAAGATGACAATGACCGTTTGATTTTTACCGTTCTTTTATTCTGTACTTTCAAAAGTCAGCATCCAACGTGAACTTCTGTTGTTCAGAGGAGGACATCACCCCCATCTTCTGATACTCTCCCACCTTCTTCTCAAAGAAGTTGGTCTTTCCCTCCAGAGAAATGTTCTCCATGAAGTCAAAGGGGTTCTCGCTGTTGTAAAGCTTACTGCACATGAGTTCTCCCAGCAGCCTATCTGCGACAAACTCGATGTACTGTTTCATCAGGTCTTGATTCATCCCAATCAGCTTCACAGGAAGAGCTTCCGTCAGGAACTCTTGCTCAATCTTAACAGCATCGTCGATAATCTGGTGAATGCGATCCTCACTAGGCTTATTGATCAGATAGCTGACCATAAGACAGGCAAAGTCGGTGTGCAGACCCTCGTCTCTACTGATCAGCTCATTAGAGAAAGTCAGCCCTGGCATAAGTCCTCTTTTCCTCAACCAGAAAATTGCTGCGAAGGCCCCGGAGAAAAATATCCCTTCCACAGCGGCAAAGGCAACCACACGATCCCCAAAAGTGCTTTTCTCGTCTCCGGTCCACTTTAGGGCCCAGTCAGCCCTCTTCTTTACACAAGGTATGGTCTCAATGGCACTGAACAGATGCTCTCTCTCATGCGGATCCTTCACGTAGGTGTCGATTAAGAGACTGTACATTTCAGAATGGAGTACATGCAGTAACTCATTGCTTTGGAGTAGCTATACGTGTTGCTCCGGAGTAAAAAAAACTGCTCCGGAGTAAAATAAACTGCTCCGGAGTAAAATAAAACTGCTACGGAGTAAAATAAAACTGCTCCGGAGTAAATGAGTAAGTATATTTGTTATAGGTAAGCATATTTGTCATGTACGTACGAACATATGCCATCTATTTGTACATGCAGGAAATCATTGCTTTGTAGTAGCCTTGTACGTGTCTGTTATGTAGGCATATATCAACACAACACAAAAGACACTTGTGTACGGTGATCCTGTTTCTTAACACTTTACTATCACTTGACGGCGATCAAAATTGTATTAAGGAATTCATAAGCAATGCACATGTCGTCTTATATGTCAGAAATAGTACATGTATCACATTAGGAAAGAAAAATTGTACTGCAAGCGATATGGCGACCTCACATTACTTCAGGACGAGGTAACCATATTTTTTCATCAATGTCTGTTCTGGGACCCAGTTCTTGCTGTGTACAATCTCATTACTGTAACGAGGCAACGCAGCGAACTCTATCAGATAAAACTTTTTGCCAGCGCGCCTCGTCTGTTTGATGACACGTTGAGGAACATCGCCTGGCTGGTGAGGTAGTGCGATGGACCAGTCTCGATAGAGTGTCCACTCCTCCTCGTCACCGCTGTGGTAGCCGCTGTCGTAGCCGGTACGTTCACTTTCATCAGATGATTCCGTCCCGGAGGACACATCTGTCCCTGTATCACTCTCGGAACCACTTTGATTGCTGTCGGTTTCTGATGTGGAGTCTCCCTGCTCGGAGCCCATCACAGATTCGGCGTCTGAGACGCTTTCTTCATCTTGTGACGCCGTCGAATCCCCATCTTCGGAACCAACCGTGTCCGTGTCGTGTTCAGATGACACGTCGGAGTCGTCAAAAACATCGCGCTCTCGGTAAGAGCCCGTCTCGGCATCAACGACGACTTCTCCCGAGGCAACACCTGACTTGTCTCGGTGTTTTCTTTCCAGATGACGCTCGAGAGTGTCGAGCTAGGTATTCAATCCAAAGCCG
>NC_049989.1:4890938-4924061 GCF_000003815.2 Branchiostoma floridae | reverse complement strand
GGAATTTTTTCTCGGGGGCTTCGGAGCAATTTTCTGATTGAGGAAAAGGGAATTTAGCCAGGGCCTGGCTTTTTTTAATGAGCCGATCCGTAGAGAGGAGGGTCTACACACGGATTTCCCGGTCTATGGGTCAGCTATCTGATCAATAAGGCTAGGGAGGTCCGCTTTCACCAGATTATCGCCGATGCTGTTAAGATTGAGCAAGAGTTCCTGACGGAAGATCCTCCTGTGAAGCTGGTTGGGATGAATCAAGACCTGATGAAACAGTACATCGAGTTTGTCGCAGATAGGCTCCTGGGAGAACTCATGTGCAGTAAGCTGTACAACAGGGAGAACCCCTTTGTCTTCATGGAGAACATTTCTCTGGAGGGAAAGACCAACTTCTTTGAGAAGAAGGTGGGAGAGTATCAGAAGATGGGGGTGATGTCCTCCTCTGAACACAGAAGTCACGTTGGATGCTGACTTTTGAAAGTACAGAATAAAAGAACGGTAAAAATCAAACGGTCATTGTCATCTTTATTTTATACGATAGAGACTTAGAACCAGGCCAAATAAGGGCATGTCATTCACGATTGGAGAGGGGGAGGTTCATTTGGGGTGGGGTGGGGTTGTCATAGTTACCTTGCTCCGCCTGAATATATGATATCTGACCCCTGACCTGCGCCGCCTGAATAAATCATATCTGACCTCTGACCTACTGCACCTGAATACATAATATCAGACCTCTGACCTGCGCCTGAATACATCATATCTGACCTCTGACCTGCGCCTGAATACATTATATCAGCAGGCGATGACCTTTGACCTGCGCCTGCTTGCACCTGAATAATGGGACTCATTCTGTCGCTACTATACTACTCCTATCACTTGATTCTGAACGAATTATGAACGCACTGAAGGTCTTCCTTGTGATCTGTTCACTTTTTCCTAAGATGTTCATACACAGTTGGCCTCAGCTCTTGGTAGGGACTCTCTGACTCTGGGCGTGGCGGAACAGTTTCCATGGGGATATCGTACTCGCCGTGCGCTGACGTAGACTGGCGTGTCGGCGCCTTCCGGGTCACCACGTCTTCATATGTCCCCGCTTCTTCTTCAGATGCTAAAGTACATTGTAGGTCACATGTATGGTTACGGGTGTAGTCACGGTAGCGATATGCAGTTTATCATACCTCACGAAATGTGTGTTGGTCAGTCCTCAAATCATTGTTATTTGTATCCAGAACCTGATCATTTGCGATATATGATCATATATGTTGTTAACTGGAAAAGTAACGGTGGCAAAGACTTTCTTCCGACTCAATTTTATGTTTATGGGGACGTACTCTCTCAGCTTAGCTTCGTCATACTTTATTGTATTCGTTTTATTCACAGAGGTTACCTTTCGAAAGGGTAATCTGAAATCAAAATCATTAACATACATTTTTATGATTATCATATTTGCAGCAAAGCAAACTATGCCACAAAATAATGATTGGAAGTCCAAACTTGCCTCTTTTAGCCCTCATGTGTTGCACCAGGAGTGTTGTCAGAACTCCGATCACAACACCCACAACAGCAGCCCCGATCCCCACCCCTGCATACACTCCGGGTTCCCCGCTAGCGCTACATACAGCAGAACTGACGCCAGGATTTCCTTCCGGAGGACTTGTGGACGGATTTAAACTTCCCGTGGCCGTAGACGAAAACGTGGTACTTCCCGTTGCTAAATCTGTTATCAACATAGTCACGTATAATTTGATTACCTACATGGAAGTTTCTATATCCTGGTTATTCAATGCACAAACGTTCTAAATCAAAACCGAAAAACTTATTAAAGAACTTCAATACGACTTATTTTAACTACTGTACATTCTTGCGCCGTGTAACCATTCTAAAGCCGTTTATAAAACCATTTAAACTTTGATTTTGCAACAACAAAACTCACTTGTTCTCTGTTCTTTCATCCTTGCCACGCTGGTCGCCCCATCACTGACAGTTGTGACACTGATGGTGTACAGGGTTCCTGCTGTCAAACTATTAAAGCTGTACTCCAGTGTATCACCATCATTGACACTTCCTGTGGGCGAGATGTCAATACTGTAGCTGTCTTTGGTCCCAGCTGCAGCTGTCCAGGTGATCCTGATGCTGTTCTCTGTCACATCAGCTGGTGCAATGTTGATCACGCCAGGCTGGGATACAGCTATAAAGCATAACAGATATCATTAGCTGGCTCCCCAAACTGTGACACTATTGATGACTATAGAACGTGATGATAATTCGTCGATAATGGGTAGACATCCAAGTAACAATAAACGGCAAATAGCTGCAAGCAACTGGATATGACGTTGGAAACATTTAGCTTGACACTAACGATGATGAATGTATCTGAAACGTCTGTGACCTTTTCCAAAATTATATCCAGTTGCTTGAGTAACTACTAAATTTATTTGGCACGTGGTGATAATGAAATGTGGATACATATATTCAAAAAGGAACTCATGTAGTCGATAGTCTGTCAACAAGAGTGCAAAAAACCTACTATGTACTTACTTGTCCTCTGTTGCTTTGTCTTGGCTGCACTGTTCACTCCTCCACTAACAGTTATAACGTTTATGGTGTACAGGGTTCCTGCTGCCAGACCAGCAAATGTGTACTCCAGGGTGTCTCCATCATCTACGCTGCCGGTAGGATTTGTCACATCACTGTCAGGAGTAATAATGATGATGTAGCTGTCTACTGCTCCAGCTGCAGCTGCCCAGGTGACCTTGATGCTGTTCTCGGAGACATCAGATGGAGCGATGCTGATGGCCCCAGGTTGTGCAACAGCTGTGCATGTGAGTGGAATGAAATGAGGAATGTTTATGTCATATTCATAGAAGCTGTCATTGAGAACATAACCCAGTAATGATAAAAATCGGAGCACCTATAGGCATTTACTCCACGTATAATGTATGGTACCTACTTGTCCTTTTTGTGGTTGTCCTTGCCACACTGTTCGCGCCGCCACTGACAGCTATAGCAATAATGATGTACTCCGTTCCTGCTGTCAAACCAGTAAAGGTGTACTCTAAAGATGATGAGGCAGTCACACTTCCAGTAGGGTTGCCACCATGAGCAGGCGAGACGCTGATACTGTAGCTGTCTACTGCTCCAGCTGCAGCTGTCCAGGTGAGCCTGATGCTGTTCTCTGTCACATCAGAGGAAGCTATGGAGATATCCCCAGGCTGAGCTACAGCTGCAAAGATTTGATGATAGGGAAGATTGATTGATTGATTGATTGTTTCTCTCATTGGTGCACTCTCTACGGATGGTCGCGAAACTAGTGTAGACATTTCCAAGTTAGTATCTATCAATGATGTTCAGTGAAAGCTTAATGTGCGATATTTACCTGTCCTCTGCTCTTTTGTCGTTGCCACACTGCTAGACCCACCACTTACAGTTTCAACACTGATGGTGTACAGGGTCCCTGCAGTCAGACTTGAAAAGGTGTACTCTAGGGTGTCTCCATCATTCACACTTCCAGTAGGGTTGTCACCATGGGCAGGAGAGATGCTGATACTGTAGCTGTCTACTGTTCCAGCTGCAGCTGTCCAGGTGAGCCTGATACTGTTCTCTGTTACGTCAGATGAAGCTATGGTGATATCACCAGGCTGGACTACAGCTGAAACGACTTAATGAGAGAGTATATATTTGATTCTCTCTCTCATTGGTATACTTTATCCGAGGATGTTAAGGACGGTGTTAGAATTTATGAGTAGCGCCATCAAAAATGAGAATAGTGGAAGTTCAATAATGTATGACAGGTACCTGTTCTCTGTGTCGTTGTCCTTGGCACACTATTCTCTCCGCCACTAACTGTTGTTACACTGATGTCGTACAGGGTTCCTGCTGTCAGACCTGTAAAAGTGTGCTCTAGGGTGGCTCCAGCATTCACACTTGCAGTAGGGTTGTTGACACCAGTGTTAGGAGAGATACTGATACTGTAGCTGTCTACTGTTCCAGCTGCAGCTGTCCATGTAATTTTGATGCTATTTTTTGTAACATCCGATTGCGGAATGTTGATCGCACCAGGCTGGGCTACACCTGTAGATATCAAGTGATGCGAGAACGTAAATTATTTATTCAAGTAAAGTTATATTGCTGATTTCTTTTTTTTTTATTTGACAGTAAAGCACCAGTGCTATCAATTGGAACATACCGGACGTACAATTAATTTTGTAATTGGAACTTACTTGTCCTTTGTGTTCCTGTTTGTGCAACACTCTTCATCCCACCACTGTCAGTTATAACAGCAATGTTGTACAGGGTCCCTGCTGTCAAACCTCTAAAGGTGTACTCTAGTGTATCTCCATCATTCACACTTCCAATAGGGTTGGTGACACCGGTGTCAGGTGAGATGCCGATATCATAGCTGTCTTTGGCCCCATCTGCAGCTGTCCAGGTGATTCTGATGGTGTTCTCAGTCACTTCAGCAATGGTGATCGCTCCTGGCCGGGATGGCCCTACAAAATGTAAATAGACAGGGTAGTCAAGAGTGTGAATTCAGCAAATCAAACAGGTTCAAATATGAAAGGCGTACAAAGATAACATAAAAAAACTCTTGCGTGTTTACTTGTCCACTGCTGCTGTGTTCTGGCTACACTGCTCACTCCTCCACTGACAGTCACGACACTGATGTAGTACAGGATTCCTGATGTCAGACCTGTAAAGGTATGCTCTTGTATGGCTCCAGCATTCACACTTGCAATAGGGTTGGTGACATCAGTGTCAGGAGAGATGCTGATAGTGTAACTGTCTACTGCTCCAGCTGCAGCTGTCCAGGTGATCTTGATGAAGTTCTCTGTTACGTCAGATGGCAGGATATTGATAACACCAGACAGGGCAACAACTGTAGAATGTTGAAAGTCCAGAATAGTTATCAATATTCTATTCACGGTCATTCGGTTATCTAAAACATATTATAGCCATTTCAGAGCAGCATCTATCAAGGCTGAAAGTATATATATGGCCTCCTTCGGTCAATATTAACCATGGTAAAATCCTAATTGATATCAGCCTTACAGCGTCGACTGTGGCTAAACAGTCCTATACGGGAATGACAGTCTCTGCCACACATGGCACATCTGTAAACTGACTCGGGTCTGTTGCAGAGTTCTTTTCGCGGGGTCTGCTTTTCTTCAGCCATGCGCACCAAGACTGAAAGTAGTAAAAGATTAAGGTATGACAAGTACCTGTTCTTTGTGTCGCTGTCCTAGGCACACTGTTCACCCCGCCACTAACAGTTGTCACACTCAAAGTGTACAGGGTTCCTGCTGTCAACCCTGTAAAGGTGTACTCTAGTGTGTCTCCATCATTCACATTTCCAGTAGGGTTGGTGACACCGGTGTCAGGAGAGATGCTGATGCTGTAGCTGTCTACTGCTCCAGCTGCAGCTGTCCAGGTGATCCTAATGCTGTTCTCTGTCACCTCAGATGGAACTATGGTGATAACACCAGGCTGGGCTACAACTGCAAAGATTTCATGATATAGAAGATGTGTTTGATTATTTCCTTCACTGGTACACTTTATCCGTGGATGTTAAGGGGATGTAAACATTTAACTAGTATCTGTCAAAGATGAGGATAGTGAAAGTTCAATGTATAACAAGATGGTGCGTTCTGTCACATCCGATGATGCGATGGTTTACTCGCCAGGAGGAGCTACCGCTGTGTCAGATTAATCAACGTATGATTTGATTTAATTTGATTTATTTATTTCAGCACATATACAACAATTAAAACAATAACACAGAATGAAAACATACAGGGAGGAACAGAAGTCTGTGCAAATTGTCATGGCTCCCCCTCAGAAATTAGGTAAAAATGAAACGTAATGTACATATTAGTAATCAATAATAATGAAACACAATATACATAATCAAAGCTAAACAATAACAATAAATGACATTAATACAGCAAGAAAATCATAACACTGCAAATTATCAAAACTATACATGATCTACAGATCATAGATAAATACGTCGAAGTTATAGGATTATCTGCTAGCAAATACTAAAGGAAATACAGAAAATCAAAGCAATGGATGCAAACAAATCAGGTGAAAGTAGCACTAAGTACAAGGTACAATATACTTAAATTCCATATGATTATATAAGTAAAAAGTAAACATAACATAATTAAGAAACAAGGAAAAAACAAATCAGGAGTAAATAGTTGGCTTCTCTAAGAGGTTGCTTTGCATACATATACATGGTAAGTGGACATAATATATATATACCCATGGCACCTCTTTACCAAATTTTAGATCATGAGCCAAAAATATACATCGTTTGTGAAAACAACACTCAAAATAGATCATTTCAAAAGTAGTGTATACGAAACCGGTGGACTTGTGTCCAATGCACTCAAATATCAAATCTTAGGTCATTTATCTAAAGGCAATAGAATCTTTACACCGGGATTAGATGTGCTCGATTTGAATTGTTCTGTCAATTCATTCTAGTAATGCAGAAACATTGATGGATGTCACTCGAGACGCCCGGAAGTAAATCTCCGAGTTTTATCCAGTTGTAGAGATTGAATTGCCTTTAAGCCCCCTTCACACGAGATCACGAATGAGCCGGGATGCCGTCGGAATGAAAATTATTTTTCTATTCATGGCAATTCATGGCAATTCGTAGTGTATTCTAAACACTCTTACTGCATTCGAGATATTCGTCCCCGTTCTTTTGGCTGGCTCGAAAGTTTTTGACATGTCATACGTCAAAAACTGTCGAGGTGCATTCGAAGTGGAGAAATATCGAATGGCATTCCAAGTGGATTCTAAGTGGATTCTAACTATTCTAACTGCAGTCTGACCGCATTCTGTGGCATTCCAACATTATTCGAAACATTGTTATCTCATTCGATGGAGAACCGAAACGGCAAGCCACTTCGAATCCTGCCCGAATGTGGCCAAAAGTATATCTAGAATACAGTAAGAATGTTTAGAATACACTACGAATTCCCAGGAATAGAAGAATTTTCATTCTGACGGCATTTTGGCTCATTCCGTCTCGTGTGAAGGGGATATAAGGCCCATTTGGAATTCCCACTCGGAATGGCCCCGAATGTGGCACGAATTTTGCAAATACTTCATTCCGGCTGGTTCTGCTTGATTCCTGCTAATTCGGTTTCAGTGTGAATGCCCTATTAAGACAATTATTTACGAGTACTTGGCTGTCTAAACTTCTTAAACGTTACGTAGAAATTAGCCATCGGGGAATGTCCTACGATGGAAAATAGAGCTGAATTGAATTTCGAACATGTTTAGAATTTCTCCATCGTCATACGATTTCTATTGCCCTATAACAGGCTTCACTGTGGCATTTTTTCTGCTGATAAGTGAAACATTTTATTTGATAGATTTTGACCATGTTCTGATGGGTTTCATTTTTCCCTTGCTGTCGATGCTGTTGAAAACTGGAGCCTAATCAGATCACAATAGCAACCAGAGAACAGCGCGCCCGTAGAAAAGCCTCCGTTTAAGGCTAAATGTTCCACTTAATCATTGTGCTGTTTACGGGGTTGGCTATCGTGGGTACACAGGGGGGGGAAGAGATGCTACTACAGTTAGGTTATTTTAGTACCTAGAAGTGGTCCATGTGGCCTTGCAATGAGCAAGCTCGTTAACAAAGGACACCAATATATACATTTTCAAACTCTGATCATGGCTCAATACAAAATTTTAAGGCCATTATTGAAAAAAAATTAAAAATGTCTGTGTGTGAGTGGGGTGCCCTCTCTACCGTCATGAAATTTTTTCGGGTCATTCAGCCAATAAGGAAAAAACGTTTAATTCATTTGACCAAATGGCAGGAAGAGAAGAAGAAACGCAGGTCGAATAATATACTTCCCTCCGTTCCTGTGGTACGGAGCGAATGTAACAACTTGGATGGCATTGTCGATAAAAGAAAACTTACCTTGGCCATGGATAGTAACGCCACACCTGTACCAGCGTCCATACCACCGGTGGCCATTATCATGACCGATGGCTCCGTAGGCAAAATTTTCTCCCCGTATATAGCGCCAATAACCTAATACAAATTTATGAAATTGACAAATTTTAACACAATCTATTTTTTATTATGTAACAGTTTCTGTTCATGTACGTTTGCTGAGTACACATTTACATGACAAACATATCAACTATTTCGTTTGTAGATTTTTCAAAAAAAGCAATGAAATACATCCTATGGTGGAATCTCACCAACTGAGAGACAGACATATCAAGATGTACCACTGCATAGCTCTAACATGTACTTACCTACTCCAGAACAGGTCTTATAATCTTGATCCAGCCATGACGACGGCGGATCTGATGAAGCTCCAACAAGCTCACAATGGTCTTGACCGTGTCCTGAATAGTCAGCAATATTCCGGAACGTCCCGTTGATGCTGTCACTCAGAAATATCTTATACTGAGTGGGCGAGCATAAGACAACACCGACATAGAGGATACGACCCATGTAGGTATAGCTGCTTGGCCTTACAAAACGCTCACCGTCACAGATGGTGCAATTGTCGTCGTAAGTAAAGTTGAACGGCGCCCATTTAATGGGGTCCATTGCTGTGGAAAAACAAATATTATAAGGCAATTGGAAAGTATGTTGACTTTTGTTTGCAATCTTACGCAGGTCTATTACATAAACAATTCTCCATGTGCTAATTTGGTCGCCCATAGTATTATGAACACTATAGAGTTCCACGACCTTATACCTTTCTTAATGATATTAATCATTTCGTGTGAAGTATCATAATGATTTGTATGATTTATGAACAAATTGTTCAAAGTATGAAAGTCTTACCTTAGCAAGGAACGCTATTGTAGCGTTTCCTCATAAGTCATGTACATGTCACCCGGATTTGCATGATTTATGTCTAATAGTGCTCACCTAATCATGATCGATATCTATAGACATTCTTGATCGACATCTATAAACATTCTTCACTTTCTCAGTTACATATATGACAAGTTTGAGAGTCCTATCATGGAATACAGTGGGTTATAAACTTCCCTCATTAATCATGCAAATTCGCCGTTGATCTAAATAATTCGTGATGATCCTGAGTTATTTTTGTCCAAAGTTTGAGTATCGAAATCGGCCCTTGCAGTTCCAACAAAATTATCTAGAGGTACGTCCAAACGTACAACATTTACTCTCTGCCCCGAGAGCTATCTAGCAATAAATATAACGATCACAACATGTCAACATGACCTCAACAGAGGAAGAGCATAACCACACAGAACAGAGGAGTGTTTAATGGCATTGATACATGTATGCCCTTTTGTCTCTTTTCCCACAGGTAAACTTCTCCATGGCTCAGGCTACAGAAGGAATTCACTGGCTAGCACGAACCTCGGTCACCCAAAACAATGCTGCAATGACACAACTGAAAACATAATCTTCTCGGCGAAGATACGTGTACTTTTATAACAAACATTCCCCTTCAAAGTTCTATGTCCCAAACGTTGCTAGAGGGTCACGAAATCTTGGTTGAATTGAAAAAAAAGTCACCTTCTCCAAAAATCCTCTGACTTACCTACACGTCTGAAGAAAATTAATACAAAATGTCGAAATTAGGCTCTTCCTGAGGAACTACTTACGCTTATCAGTGGGAGCAGGTGAGAAAGGTGTCACTGTTGTTGCAACCACAGTCTGTGATACACACGAAAAACAAGGTTTAAGATGACATTATTGGATATCACAGTCTTGCCACCCAATGTACAATATCTAAAACATTATGATATAATAGGCGCACAGTATACCTACGATATTATGAAATACAACTTCAACTAATATTTAACATAGTTGGACAGACAATTATAGTTAAAATCAAAATATTAGATAGAAAGAAATACACCACAATGAGGCCCTGAGGAATACGTATTGTTCCAATTAATAGTGCCTTCACACTGAAACCGAATTAGCATGAATCAAGCAGAACCAGCCGGAATGAAGTATTTGCAAAATTCGTGCCACATTCGGGGCCATTCGGGTGGGAATTCCAAATGGACCCTATATCCCCTTCACACGAGAAGGAATGAGCCAAAATGCCGTCAGAATGAAAATTCTTTTATATTTCTGGGAATTCGTAGTGAATTCTAGAAATTCTGACTGCATTCCAGATATTCTTTTGGCCACATTCCGACAGGATTCGAAGTGGCTTGCCGTTTCGTTTCTCCATCGAATGAGATAAGAATGTTTCGAATAATGTTGGAATGCCGTAGAATGCGGTCAGACTGCAGTTAGAATAGTTAGAATACACTTAGAATCCACTTGGAATGCCATTCGATATTTCTCCGCTTCGAATGCACCTCGACAGTTTTTTAATAACATGTCAAAAACTTTCGAGCCAGCCAAAAGAAGGGGCACAAATAGCTGGAATGCAGTAAGAATTTCTGGAACACACTACGAATTGCCAGGAATAGAAGAGAATTTTCATTCCGACGGCATTCCGGCTCATTCTTGCTCTCGAGTGAGCAGGGCTTTAGAAGGGTCATTCACTTTGACAGCCAAGTCACTGATGTAATAGGTTTAACGTCTCCGGTCCCAATCCCGACCTATGTTCTACAGGAATGCACACTTGTTTTGTAAATGTGCACTTGACACTAAACCCTTGTGAGTTGAGATTCAATCTTGTACTGTACATATAATCGAGATTAAAGCTTTACAGACGTGTGTTTTTCTCAAGTGATGCGCTTTGCGTCGGAGCGTTATATCACGCGGTCCCCGGACACCCATTCTTCACAATCTGAAACAGCAATATGTGAACTCCTATATGCCCTACAGCAACGATCATTTTCGCAGATTAATTGCTCCAGGTGATTTTTTTGATCGACGATTACTTGGACGCAACGAATGCAGGAACGGCCTAAACTGCACAAACTTCCCTGTGTTCTAGCTATCTCGCAACACCCTGCTACATGGTTCATTGGTGCGACCTTTACATTGGTGAGATGGGGTCATGTGACATCAACAGCAAAGGAAGAACGCCGTTGGTGATCAGGATGTCACCAGTAAACAATTGGTCTTTCTTAAGCCCCTATTCCACTGGACTTGGGGCACAGTTGCGGTATGTCGGTGTGTCAACATCTGCACACTTGCCACTAAGACCCGTGAATTTTTTCTTTTTTTTTTTAAAGAAGTGTCCCAAGCTTGATTTCTCTTAGGTACTGGGAAAGTACTGTAAATACATTTAAGTTCGCGGGGATTTAATTTCGCGGTAGAGGAAAAGGACTGTTCGCGGTGGTTTTAAGTTCGCGGTAGCACCATGCACTGTAGTCTCTTACTGCCATGGAAAATGTTCGCGGTGGTTTTGTGTCCGCGATGAAGTGTCGACCACCGTGAAAACCGCGAACATAAAACCACCGCGAACATTTCTGCATTTACAGTATACTGTAGGCTACATAAACTTTTAATCAACACAGCGCAGGTCCAGGACCCTGACGACCGATCTGAATTCAACTCATACCTCACTCCACTCCAGAAAGGAGAAAAAACTGATTGAATTTCAGAGTTGAAAATAAGCATGTGGCCTATTGTGATATGCAGCTTGGTACATGTACAATTTCAGTTTCCTTAATTTCCTACACTTTTTCCTCCAAAGGTAAAAGTGAGCCAGGGAAATTCGTAATTTGCACGTGAATTGCACCTAGTACCTGCCTTGTGCTGCTCTTTTTCTTCCGACGGACTTCCAAATGTGTGGTCATATTCAAATCACTCATAAGAACCTGAACAACAAATTTAGATATTTCAATCTTAAGAGACACATTTCAACTCATTTGATGTAAAGATGAGCCTCTTATGAAGCCAATGGCTTTGGCTCACCCTCTTATATTGTTCGTGTCCGTTCGTTGAAGTCATTTCTGTACAAGTTCATTATCTAATACCCATGTTGCGACGATTATCATAACTGAACATCCTTTCATAACAAATCGATTTTTGGGAAAATAACACAACAGTGCCGCAGAGAACAAACCCCGATCTACTACAAAGGTACCCCAAGTCCAGTGAGATACCCGCTTTACGGTGGGTCATGCAAGACCTCGGGCGACCCGTCTCAGCTCACAAACACGGCTTTTGGCCTGAAGGAAAGCAAACCATGGCAAAGCACCAACATTTACTTTGGTAATATATTTCTGCTTGTGACGATTGGTTGTAGTGTTTTGGAACGTTTTTGAAATACCCCTGTATGTCACATGTAGCGAAAATCGATCGGACGACGGGTCTGCGAGCTCTATATGACATTTTCGTCCGATGTTCTCACGATCATCCCGCGATTTTTTGGGATCGTCGGCGATTTTCATGGGTCGTACGATGGTCACGGTGCAGTGAAACATGTTCTTAACATAAGCGACAAGTCGCAGGTGATCTCTGAGTTCGCAGATCTCGTTATACCCCTCTCACATTAGGCGCGATTCGATAGGAAGCAGTACCTCGTAGTGGCAAAATATTGGACATTCTGAAACATGGGGCATTCCAAAAACTTACAAATAAGCTTACAAACCAACGGGTTATCGATTTAAATACATCATTGTGTTTTCATAACAGTCTGCCCTCAGTGGCTACGAGTAAAATGTACACCAGGGGTTCATTCATGTCTCCCTTGGGAATTTCAGTACAGAGGACTAACAGGTTGCCCGGTGTCGTTCATGGCCCGTTGCTTGCCCGCTATGTCGAGCTGCGATGTTTTCGTCAAACCTTACATTACGGAAGTGGTCAGTCCAGGTCCTGCTGTGGTCCGCTATCTCGAGCTGCGATTTTTTAGTCAACCCTTACGTTACGGAAGCCTGTCCGCTATCTCGAGCTGCGATGTTTTAGTCAACCCTTACGTTACGGAAGCCTGTCCGCTATCTCGAGCTGCTATTTTTTTAGTCAACCCTTACGTTACGGAAGCCTGTCCGCTATCTCGAGCTGCTATTTTTTTGTCAACCCTTACGTTACGGAAGCATGTCCGCTATCTCGAGCTGCTATTTTTTTGTCAACCCTTACGTTACGGAAGCCTGTCCGCTATTTCGAGCTGCGATTTTTTTGTCAACCCTTACGTTACGGAAGCCAGTTCAAGCCAGTTGCGTGTCCGCTATCTCGAGCTGCGATCTTTTCGTCAAACGTTACGGTCAAGTGGTCCTGTGTGGCTACCACGGCGTTCCAAGGACGTTACATCCTTGGGCGTTCCAAGCTGTATAAAGTGACGTCCCCTCTGGCGTTATCACGTCTGCGTTGCACCCAGTTTGGTGCTGTTTCGTGTGTGAGGTTGACGATTTTGAAAATGACCACCAAAATCGACTTCATTTGTTAGGTAGTGATTTTTGGCCATCAGAAGGAGAACTAATATTCCGACATTCAAAATGTTGTGCAGAACTTTGGGAGCTTACATGTCCAATTTTCCTCTAATTAGAGCACAGCCATCTGTCCTTAGCCAATCAGGGGTGAGGATTTGGTTGCTTTGAAATCCACATAGTATGGTCAGAAGTTAGTTAGAGCACCTCTATCCCTTGAGGCAGAGGTGCTTTAACTAACTTGGCAGCCAACCAAGAGCCAGACTTTCCCTCCTCTCAAGGGACAGCCGTGCTCTAACCAACGCAATCAATCAGATTATAAAGACGCCCACTTCAACATGACATTTCAACAGAGGGTCATCTGACCTAGATTAGCAGGAATACAATGAGACCACACAAAAATCATACAGGAATATCTTGTATTCACAACAACAAGCAGCATAGTAAAAATACATGGACCACAGTTATAGCATTCTGACTCAATTTTGAAAGACTACCAGGAAAAGCACAAGTTTAAACAAGAGAACTTGATAAATTGATAATTGATAAACAAAATTAATGAACCTACAACCAAGAAGCTTATAAAACTTAACAGGCTTTTAACCACTTTTTAACTAGAAACGTAAAACTAATCTGTATCTATACTACTCCGACGTACTCCAAAAACTGGTCGCCAAACATTCCCAGAGTGAAATCCTCTATGAGTCTGACTACAAAAATCCCGCTAAAAAGGCTAAAAAAAGCCAGAGTTAAACTTGATTGGATAAAATAGTCACATGGTACCCGTCCACCAGGGACTTCTCTAGACAGCCTGTCTAGTTTGTGTCTCAGGAGAATTTCTGCTCTCCACTGACTGAACCCCTTTAACCTCCTTGCTGAACCCAAACAAAGTAAAAACACATGTGGGCTGGAGAACAAAAACACACACCAAAAGATTCCCAAGAATATGATTTTCAACTATTTCAAAAACTAAATCTTTGTCAATATTTATGATTTGCTTCGGACAGATGACTGTGCTCTAAGTCAGTTCAAGCATGGGCGGATAGCTCGTCCGTGTGGGGTTTACGGAAAAGCCTGGGCCCAGCAGGCTAGCCTGCAGGCTAGCCAGGCCACCCTTTTTGGGCCCCAAGGCTATTGATGGGGTTTGACCCATTAATAGATTTTTTAAAACCTACAACTGGGTAACCGACAATTCCAGTGCATGCAGGGTGCATTTGACAGAAGGTAACAGTTTGGTCATATCTATGGGGGATTGGGGTTCAATGGTTTACAGCAATGAACAATCAACATCAACTACTGTTACTTCAAGGATTATTAGTACTTTTCCTTTGACTATACTGGCAGTCATTCCTACAATACTTATAATGGCTATCAGTAATTGTCCTGCATGAGAGAAACGAATAGCACAAACAACACTAACGTTACACGTCATATTATACACCCCCCTCACGTACAATTGACACATATAAACACATAACATACATCCATTCCTACATCCATCCTCACTGACACTTGATGTTTGAGACATCTGTTTCAAATTTGATGTTTTGGCAAACAGCCCCTATCCTAGAGGACCAACTGTTGTCTTGGGTTACCACTGACCCAGTTTTTCTACAAAGAAATTTCATGTACAAACACACACACAGTGACACACACTCTCATACATGCATGACATCTGTTTTGAATTTGATGTTGTGCGCTATCATTTCCTGACCTAGTATTCTTTATTTCGCCTAGTACCCCTCCCCTTCAGTCTTAACACTTCCAGCATTTTCTGTTGTATACTTGGAATTTAGTTTATGATTGTTTTCTTCCAGTCTTGGTTGAGTTATTCATTGCAAGCCCAGCAATATGATCAACTGTTACCTTTCCCCATCCCAGCCCCATTCCACCCACAGCTGGGATTGTCATTGACCCAGTTTTTTATTTAAAAAACTTCAGCTGCAGGCCAAACCCCATGCATAGCCTTGGGGCCCAGAAAAGGTAGTCTTTCAGGCTAGCCAGCCCAGCTCCTGGGCCCAGGCTTTTCCGTAAACCCGTCTGGGTGGATATAGTATAGCCCCGTCCTCTCTCGGAGTTTGTTGGCATCCCTCGGGCTTCGCCCTCGGGGGATGCCATCCCTCGGGCTTCGCCCTCGGGGGATGCCAACAAACTCCTTGAGAGGGCGGGGCTATACTATATCCACATAGACTCGCTCCGCCCATGCTTGAACTATTACAGAACGCTGTGAAGGGGAAGAAACGTGAGGCCGGCGAGCCCACAGCTGGAAAAATCCGGCTGTTGGGAGAATTTAGCAGTCATCAGTACACAAGCTGTCACCGAGCTTCTGTTAAGCAAAGTTCTCGTAAAAATATTACATATAGCATAATCTAAAACATTTCGAAAAAATGTTTCTCTGGTAAAATGTGTAGTATGACCTTCGAGTTTACACTTGGAAGCACATTTGCTCAACACGTGCCAATAATGCTCAGTGGGGCATTCTCCAACGATTCTGGTAAACATGAACCACACCGGGCTGTGTCTCCTTAAAAGATTATAGGACTGGTATTAAACGCTCCATTTTTTCATATGTTCGTGTCTTTATATAGACTGTTTCGATATTCGTTGGGGCCCTGAGTGTTTGGATTTTGCGTATAATTGACCACTTCCGTCAACGGGCCACACAGGACCACTTCCGTAACGTTTGACGAAAAGATCGCAGCTCAAGATAGCGGACACGCAACTGGCTTGAACTGGCTTCCGTAACGTAAGGGTTGACTAAAAAATCGCAGCTAGATATAGCGGACAGGCTTCCGTAACGTAAGGGTTGACTAAAAAATCGCAGCTCGAGATAGCGGACAGGCTTCCGTAACGTAAGGGTTGACAAAAAAATCGCAGCTAGATATAGCGGACAGGCTTCCGTAACGTAAGGGTTGACTAAAAAATCGCAGCTCGAGATAGCGGACAGGCTTCCGTAACGTAAGGGTTGACGAAAACATCGCAGCTCGAGATAGCGGACAGGCTTCCGTAACGTATTAAAGGGTTGACGAAAAAATCGCAGCTCGTAACGTAAGGTGGAAAAACTTGGTTGCGTGTGTCTTGTGTCTTGTTAAGAAGGACCAGCCGTGCTAATGCCGTTATGTAAGGTTTGCTTGAGACTCGGTGTCCCTCTTGTGTCAGGATGGCGTGTGTCCCTTGTTTGGCTGTGGAGGGTTTTGGACGAAGGGTTGATGGAAAATGTGTATACTGTCCCAGCCCAGACAACATGAAATTCAAGTACCTGATTGGCATGTAAGGTGGATTGTGTTGCAAAAATCGGTGAATTCCCTTGGGTGCAATATCATTCTACGTTAGGTCTTCTGTTAGGTTTGGAAATGCCCCATGTTTCACAATGTCCAATTTCTTGCCATGTATAATAGGAAGACTAGTTTACGAGCTCTAAATGACATTTTCGTGAGTAAGACGTCCGGTGTTCTCACGATCATCTTGCGATTTTTAGGGATCGCCGGCAATTTTCAGGAGTCTTACGACGGTCGCGGTGCAGCGAAACATGTTCTTAACATAAGCGACAAGTCGCAGGAGATCTCCGAGATCGCAGAGCTCGTTACCGAGTCGCAGATCGTGCGTGCAAATCGTGCGTACCTCGCAAGGGTATCGGTCAATAGTCTTGCGTCAATCCAACTATTGAAGACCGATAGGCGAGCACAGACATAGTTATTAATCATCGAGCGCAAATCGGATGGCGAACGCCCGTTAGTCGGGCGACGTTCGGGCGACGTTCACCCGACTTCCGATTGTTTACAAATATTGAATTTCTGGGGATGTGAGGGTAATTCTAACATTGTGGCCCCTGTGGTAGTATGTAGGCTGGCTTTGTGACACACTTTCCTTTCTTGTGTCATTTCTATTATGCCCGCGCATTCCATTCATTGGCTGAAAAGATTCCGACAACAAAATAAGCAACATTTATTTATCTCTTGCCATTTTTGAGGAACGTTTTGTGTTCCCTTGTCCGCGTGCAAGAGGTCATGGGAGGTTCATTATCATAGATTTATTCACCGTCGATCGCACGAGGGTCGCTTATATGTGAGGGGGACATGTTTTTGGGCGAAAAATACGCAAGACCATCTTAAGATCTTAAAATCAGCCGACCTTCCTGCGATCGCGAAGTACGTCCGAAGATCGTATATAATGTGAGGCGGGTATTACCGAGTCGCCTGCAGATCGTACGTAGGTATCGGTCGACATTCGATTGATAGTCGGGCGTCAATCCAACGATTGAAGACCGATTTCACCTCCAAAAATCAGACGATGCTCGCTAAAACTGAGACGGCCCCGCAGGAGTATCGTACAAAACTCTGGTGACCTTCCTCCACATCTCGCTTGGCTTGTGCAAAGTCAGTGAAGTCGAGCGTGTTTCCTACGAGCATTCTGCTTGTGTCGGGGGAATGTTCTACGAGCCTGTTTCGAGCTCCTGTCCATTAGTCCTGTCATTGATTTTGCACCTGACTGAAACATGTCCCATGCATTCTGAATTACGTCTTTGAGAATCTTTCCGCGAGGGCCTTCTTCTTTTTCCTTGTTCTTGTAGTCAGGGTGATCCTTGTTGTAGAACAGAGAGTTCGCCTCAAAGACATCTGCTATGGCGTCTTCCACTTTGTTCGCTGGTCCGTCTTGTTCTTCCTCCTCTTTCTCCTCACCATCATCATCTTCCTGGGGTTCTTTGCCTCCGGAGCCGCGCTCTTCTGACACCTTTGTCTTGGTAACTTTTTTGCCCTTCTTCCTCGGTGCCATCTTTCACTCTAGGTGATAGGCGAGCACAGCCCTACTTATCAATCATCGACCGCGAATCGGATGGCGAACGCCCGATTTCCGTTTGTTTGCAAATATTGACTTTCCCTAAACTTGAGGGTAATTCTGACATTGTGGCCACTGTGGTAGTACTGTATGTAGGCTGGCTTTGTGACACAATTTTTCTTTCTTTCATCATTTCTATTATGCCAGCGCGTTCTATTAATTGTTTAAAAAGATTCCGACAGCAAAAAAAATCAACATTTATTAATGTGTTATTAATGTGCATTTTTGTGTTACCTTGTCCGCGTGCAAGAGGTCATGGGAGGTTCATTATCATAGATTTATTCACAAGCGATCGCACGAGCCTCGCTTATATGTGACAGCGACAGTTTTGAGCGAAAAATACGCACGTCCATCTAAAGATCTTAAAATTAGCCGACCTTCCAGCGATCGCGAAGTACGTCCGAAGATCGTACATCATGTGACGAGGTATAAGTGGTGCACGTTTTCCTCTGATCGTATCGCCATGCCAGAGAATGCCAGGCGCAACTTTGTAAGTCCACAGAATTAACACTGTGTTTTTAGTAACTACTTACATGCAATGCTGTAACATTTTAGTTGCATTTCGGGGTACGTTATGTTTAATTGATAATATGGATTACCCCGGGAGTTTACATTTGACCTGTCCTAATATCTGTTAGGATTCTTATCTGTTTATAACAGTTGTTGAACTTCAAACTTTTGAAAGTTTTTTTTTAAATGGAACTCATGTTAGCACCAAGGACGACATCAATGAACCTTTCATCAGGGGGATACAGGCCTTTTCGACAACAAAAAGGAAGAATGTTCTTCAAACTAGCATACACCACATCAGCGCAAGGTAGGGATTCAATACTAGTAACTTTACTTTATTTGTTGCTATGTCTAGACCTGTATGTCTTGATATAGGTCGACATGTAAAGACATTTTTATAATACATGTATGCACGCATACATTGTCTTGCAATACTTTACTTGTAGGTTATTTCATATTGAAATGACTATATCACATTTTGTTGCAACAAGTATCTACATAGTGTAAGTTTTATTTTTACACTACACACAAAATCTCTTTCCTAGAACTAAAATCACCTAAATCTAAGTGTCAAAAAAGTGAAGACATCTTAGCATATGCAAATGAAACTGTCTATATTTGTCCATAATAAATCCGACATATTTCTTACTCCTGTAGGTCTTGACAGTTCATTCTATCTAATTTTTTGGAGCGACTTAGGAATAAGCATAAAATGGTAATTCACCCCATAGTTTCAAATACACTCTGACGTTATCTACAGATTGGCACATAAAGCTCTAACACCTGGTATCAACATCCTTGCTCCAGCAAGATCTACGCACATCTTTGGAAAGTTCACTTCACAACTATGAGAAATATAAATCATGATAAAAGCACATCACACAATATATGATTGCACAATTGATTTGATTCACAAATCCTCCTTATTTTTTTTTTACTTAGTGGTCACCACGTAGCAAGACCTGAAAAATAGTATAATGCATACTACAATGTACTCTCACATGACACTTTAACCTTACAACCCTCAATGGCAAATATTCATTGTACAATGAAGGTACTGTACTGGATTACTGGTCTATTGTTGGTGCATACTAAGTGCGCCCCGGACTACAGATCATTCAACCCGGAAATAGTGGCTACATTCTTCCCCCTGTGGTGAATGTGTGCAAGCCATTTCCAGATTTCTCTCACATGTGCTTTGTTATGTAGCTCAAGTGCTTCGAACGAAAAAGCTGAAACCTTTTAGACTTTGAAAATTGCTCATACCTTTGCAGTCAAGTGAGATATCTAACGTTCTTTCATGTTGTTTATCAATGTCGCTTATTGGCACACACTGTACAATTGACGAGCTTTAACACATACCTGCATGGCCACAGTGACAATCTGAAAAAGCAACAGGTAAACTTCTGCACGCCCTACAACAAATAACATTTTCGCAGTTGAAGTCCTCAAGTTGATTTGTAGTTCGGCTTTTCCTTGGACCCAAAGAATGTAGGAACAGGAATACAAACTTCCCTATGTGCTAACTCGTACAACTCTGCTCCCTGGGGGTTTCCGTAACCTTTACCTGCCGGCTGGGGTTGTCGGACGACTAGGACCATTACCAACTCGGCCCAGTCAACTCGGTCCATCGGCCTGCTCAACTCAACAACGTCAACAAAGACATAATCTGACATTATCTGCGCTACAAAAATAGCTACAGGCGGTCAGTCAAATCATCACATATTATCGTCAAAAAGAACCAAGAACGTAAGAATGTACAAAGGAAACATAAGATCAGTGATGTTCGTACTCATCAGCACACAATGTCGTCTCTTTCATGTCTTTACGAGTTTGGATAACGGTAAAGGGTGCTAATATATACTCAAGGAGTAACGAAAAATGTGGTTGGCCAAAAGATCTAAGTATTCACAGGTTGACACATTTTTACATGTCACTTCCATCATCTTTATGTCTTCTTTGTAAACATCGCCACATACTGTGGGCAAAAAATGTGAAGAATACTTTATTAGGACACTACTAAGACATAAGGAAAACGGTATAAAATAGGAAGTCCGATAAAAACGCCTGAAAAACACCGGAACTTAACCTCTGCTTGGAGAGTAGGTAGTTTAGAAGGTGAGTATTTTTGCTGTATTTTGTGCAAAATTTGTAGTTAGGCCGAGTTGACCTGGGCGATGGTCCGAGTTGACCAGATCAGGGCGATGGTCCAATTTGATCTGGACAATTGTCCGAGTTGACCAGGGCGATGGGCGAGTTGACCAGCTTTGCATTGGTCCGTGTTGGTAATGGTCCACAGGCAAAAGGTAGTGAAGTTAACGTTACAGCTCAGCTAGCTCAAAAATCCAAGTTTTGGATATTCAAGGGAGTTCACCTGAGGTATTGATAGGTACCTTAAAAGTTATATGGAGCCCACCCAACATTTGTTTTCAATCAAACAAGTTAAAAGTAAAGGCTCAGTAAAGGCCAACAAGTGTTTATGACAGAAAGCCTTCATTTATAATGCCAAATCATAATGCAAAATAAAACATAATGTGTCTATAGCTATCATTTAAAACGTGTCTTTATTACACTAGTTGGTTACAACATTAGCTAACAGTCAATGCATTTTCCAGGGTGTATTCATCACGGCATTTTATGAGTACTTCGCCTCTAAATGTATTCAGCGTATTGTTACTGTTAACGTTATATATGCAAATAAAAGGTAACGCCACCATTCGTTCTACATAGGGCACCTGAGTACTAGTATATCAATAAAGAAAACTGTATCCGTATCTAACTTGCAACCTCAGTTGCAATATAATCACTAATGGCAACAGATTATTATAGATTGATTACGTATGCCTTTGATCTAGTGTTCAAGTATGCTGTCGATTGTTTACTATTAATTAGATATTAGACACGGCAATTCCGGACAAAAGCAAATATATAACGTTGCATAGTACAAAAACAATGGATAATCTGCACACCTTCAACGTGAATGGGGCAACATAATGTCATATCAGGTGAATTAATTTAATGCAGTAACGTTACATTGTTTTATTAACATAGAAAGATATTCATCCTACAACCGTATAAATACTGAAATAGATATTAAGTTCAAGCACATTTATCACCTATCACTTGATTCTGAACCAATTATGAACGCACTGCAGGTTTTCCTTATGATCTGTTCACTTTTTCCTAAGGTGTTCATACACAGCTGGCCTCAGCTCTTGGTAGGGGCTCTCTGACTCTGGGCGTGCCGGAACAGTTTCCATGGGGATATCGTACTCGCCGTACGCTGACGTAGGCTGACGTGTCGGCGCCTTCCGGGTCACCACGTCTTCATATGTCCCCGCTTCTTCTTCAGATGCTAAAGTACATTGTAGGTCACATGTATGGTTACGGGTGTAGTCACGGTAGCGATATGCAGTTTATCATACCTCACGAAATGTGTGTTGGTCAGTCCTCAAATCATTGTCATTTGTGTCCAGAACCTGATCATTTGCGATATATGATCATATATGTTGTTAACTGGAAAAGTAACGGTGGCAAAGACTTTCTTCCGACTCAATTTTATGTTTATGGGGACTCTCTCAGCTTAGCTTCGTCATACTATATTGTATTCGTTTTATTCACAGAGGTTACCTTTCGAAAGGGTAATTTGAAATCAAAATCATTAACATACATTTTTATGATTATCATATTTGCAGCAAAGCAAAATCTGCCGCAAAATAATTATTGGAAGTCCAAACGATTGCATTGACTTGCCTCTTTTAGCCCTCATGTGTTGTACCAGGAGTGTTGTCAGAATTCCAATGACAACACCTACAAAAGCAGCCCCAATCCCCACCCCTGCGTAGACTCCGGGTTCCCCGCTACAAGAAGTAAGACTGACGCCAGGATTTCCGTCCGGAGAACTTGTCGACGGATATAAACGTCCCGTGGCCGTGGACGGAAACGCGGTACTTCCCCTTGCCAAATCTGTTGATGAAATGAACATAGTCACATATAATCAGATCACCTCAATGAAAGTTTCTATATCCACGTTATTCATTGTTTAAACGTTCTAAATCACAACCAAAAACAAACTTAGGATATCAATTAAGACTTGTGTCAATTCTCACTACATTTCTTTGCGCCATGTAAACATTTCAAAGCCGTATATAAACCCCTTTTTAAACTTTGATTTTGCAATTATAGCAAAACTCACTTGTTCTCTGTTCTTTTATCCTTGCCACACTGGTCACTCCATCACTAACAGTTGTGACACTGATGGTGTACAGGGTTCCTGCTGTCAAACTATCAAAGCTGTACTCCAGTCTATCACCATCATTCACACTTCCTGTGGGCGAGATGTCGATACTGTAGCTGTCTTTGGTCCCAGCTGCAGCCGTCCAGGTGATCCTGATACTGTTCTCAGTCACATCCGATGGTGCAATGCTAATCGCACCAGGCTGGGCTACAGCTATAACGCATGATAGATATTATTAGCCAGCTCCCCAAACTGACACAATTGATGACTACAAAACATGATCATGATTATAATTCGCCGATGAAGGCGAGACATCCAAGTAACAATATACGGCAAATAGCTCCAAGCAACTGGATATGATGTTGGAAACATTCAGCCTGACGACACTGACGATGATGCATGTATCTGTTCAACGTCTGACCTTTTCCAAAATTATATCCAGTTGCTTGAGTAACTACTTTTTGGCGCCTGGTGATGATGAAATGTGGATACATATATTCAAAAGGGAACTCAGATTGTAGTCAATAGTCTGTCAAGAGCGCATAAAACCTAATATATACTTACTTGTCCTCTGCTGCTTTGTCTTGGCTGCACTGTTCACTCCTCCACTAACAGTTATAACATTTATAGTGTACAGGGTTCCGGCTGTCAGACCCGTAAATGTGTACTCCAGAGTGTCTCCATCATTTACGCTGCCGGTAGGATTGGTTACATCACTGTCAGGAGAAATGATGATGTAGTAGCTGTCTTTGGTACCAACTGCAGCTGCCCAGGTGACCTTGATGCTGTTCTCGGAGACATCAGATGGTGCGATGATGATGGCCCCAGGCTGGGCTACAGCTGTGCATGTCAGTGGAATAAAATGAGGAATGATTATGTCATATTCATAGAAGCTGTCATTGAGAACATAACCCGGCAATGATAAAAATCGGAGCACCTATAGCTATTTACTCCACGTATAATGCATGGTACCTACTTGTCCTTTGTGTGATTGTTCTTGCGACACTGTTCACCCCGCCACTGACGGCTATAGCAATGATGGTGTACTCCGTTCCTGCTGTCAAACCAGTAAAGGTGTACTCTAAAGATGATGAGGCAGTCACACTTCCGGTAGGGTTGCCACCATGAGCAGGCGAGATGCTGATACTGTAGCTGTCTACTATTCCAGCTGCAGCTGCCCAGGTGATCCTGATGCTGTTCTCTGTTACATCAGATGGGAGTATGGTGATATACCCAGGCTGAGCTACAACTGCAAAGATTTCATGATATAGAGAAAATATCATAATTGGTTGGTTCTCTTTGTTACTCTCATTGAAGATGTAAGGTACATGAAAACCTATCAAGGTTAAAAGTAGTAAAAAGTGTAAAATGTATATGCATGATACTTACCTGTTCTCTGTGTCGCTGTCCTTGGCACACTATTCTCCCCGCCACTAACTGTTGTCACACTCAAGGTGTACTCGGTTCCTGCTGTCATGCCTGTAAAGGTGTACTCTAGGGTGGCTGCAGCAGTCACACTTCCAGTAGGGTTATTAACACCGGTGTCAGGTGAGATACTGATATCGTAGCTGTCCTTCGACCCAGCTGCAGCTGCCCAGGTGATCCTGATGCTGTTCACTGTCACGTCAGCAGGTGCAATGGTGATCGCTCCTGGCTGGGCTACAGCTGTCGAATATAAATTAGCATGCATGGTCAAAACCTTTTGTATGCATCTCTTCTTTGAATGTAATGTATTGACAGCACAAACCTGACTTTATCTAAAAATGATGTTGACCAAATCCAAATAAAGAGCACATCAAGCTCTAGATACTTACTTGTCCTCTGCTGCTTTGTCCTGGCCATACTGTTCACCCCTCCACTCACAGCTATGACACTAATGGTGTACAGGGTTCCCGCTGTCAGACCTGTGAAGGTATACTCTAGTGTGTATGAAGCAGCAACACTTCCAGTAGGATTGGTAACACCTGTGTCAGGGGCGATGCTGATACTGTAGCTGTCCACTGAGACACCTGCAGGTGTCCATGTGATCTTGATACTATTCTCTGTTACGTCATTTGGTGCAACAGTGATGTCACCAGATTGGGCAGCATCTAAAAGATTCAAATTCATTAGGCTAGCGTCACATTTCCCCCAAGAGGCCTGACCGGGCAGTTTTGGGGAACGAAAAGTATGATATAAAAGCATGCCTTTTCTTTATCTATTGGCAAAAACATTAATTTGTCGTTTCAATAGCTCGGCATGGCCTTGGATAGGAAATGTGACGTTGGCCTCATTGGTATTTTTTGATGATGTTAAGTCACATAGAAATATTGTATAGTAGGCCTTCTGCAAACATTTCAGAACAGTATCAGTCAGGGACGCGTATAGGAAAAGCTGTATGTATGGCACTTACTTGTCCTCTGTTGTGTCGTCCTTGCCACACTGTTCTCACCACCACTAACCGTTCTTACACTGATGGTGTACAGGGTTCCTGCTGTCAAGCCTGTAAAAGTGTATTCTAGTGTGGCTCCAGCATTCACACTGCCAGTAGGGTTGGTAACACCGGTGTCAGGAGTGATGGCGATATTGTAGCTGTCTACTGCTCCAGATGCAGCTGCCCAGGTGATCCTGATACTGGTCTCTGTCACGTCAGCAAATGCAATGGTGATCCAACCAGGCTGGGCTACAACTGCCAAATATAGATTAACGGAATTTGATTAAAATTTGCATATCTTTGAAAACAAAGCGGCCATGTGATTTGGTGAAATTTAGTAATCTGTGTAGTGCTTACCTGTTCTCTGTGTCGTTGTCCTTGCCGCACTATTTACCCCACCGCTGACAGTTTGAACAGCAATGGTGTACAGGGTCCCTGCTGTCAAGCCTGCAAACGTGTATTCTAGTGTGCGTGGCGACAGTATTCCAGGACATTCCAGAACGGTATTGTTCAGGGAGGAGTATAGGGAAAGCTGTATGTATGGTACTTACTTGTCCTTTGTTGTTTTGTCATTGGTACACTGGAGACCCCACCGCTGACAGTTGTGACACTAATGGTGTACAGGGTTCCTGCCGTCAGACCTGTGAAGGTGTACTCTAGTGTGCCTCCATCATTCACACTTCCAGTAGGGTTGGTGACATCAGTGTCAGGAGAGATGCTGATAGTGTAGCTGTCTTTGGCCCCAGTTGCAGCTGTCCATGTGATCCTGATACTGGTCTCTGTTATGGAAGATACGGTGATGTCCCCAGGCTGGCCTACAGCTGCAAATTTTTTATGTCAGAGAATATATCATTAATTCTCTCTCTCTCTCTCTCTTTGCTATTCTCTCCACTGATGCAGAAATGTAGACATGTCATATCAGCATCTATAAATGATGAAAGTAATAGATAAATGTATGGCAAGTACCTGTTCTCTGTGTCATTGTTCTTGGCAGACTGTTCACCCCACCACTAACTGTTGTTACACTGATGGTGTACAGGGTTCCTGCTGTGAGACTTGTAAAAGTGTATTCTAGGGTGTCTCCATCATTCACACTACCGGTAGGGTTGGTTACACCAGTGTCAGGAGAGATGCTGATACTGTAGCTGTCTACAGCTCCAAATGCTGCTGCCCAGATGATCCTCATGCTATTCTCTGTCACATCAGCTGGGAGAATGCTGATGGAACCAGGTTGGGCTGGAGCTGAAAAATTGTTTATGCATGTACATGTACATGTTTATATGATTTAAAACAATGGTAAAGCGTAGCATTGATTATAACATCTTTTTTTTTACAAATTGTTAATACCCAAGTATGATACTGTATTGAGAGTACATCAACAATGCAGCCCCAACAGATTGGAAAGAAAAGGGGACGCATGAAACTTCACACACTTACTTGTCCGTTGTACATGTGTCATTGGCGCGCTGTTTGCTCCACCGGTAACAGTTACAACACTGATGGTGTACTCAGTTCCTGCTGTCAGACCGGTGAAGGTATACTCTAGGGTGGCTGCAGCATTCACACTGCCAGCAGGGTTGTCACCATCGGCAGGAGAGATGTTGATACTGTAGCTGTCTACTGCTCCAGCTGCAGCTGTCCAGGTGATCCCCATGCTGTTCTCTGTCACAAATCCAATGGTGATCCAACCAGGCAGGGCTACAGCTGTCAAGTATAGATTGACAGAACTTGTTTAATAGTTGCGTATCTTTAAAAAAAGGACCAACGGCCATGTAACTTGGTGCACTTTAGTACTATATGTAGTCCTTACCTGTTGTAAATCGTTTATCCATGTATATGTTTATGTGATTTAAAACAATGTTAAAGCGTAGCATTGATTATGACATCTTTTTTTACGCCGTGTATGATCAATGGTACTTAATTATGATCCATGCCATTGCTCTTGCCACACTATTCACTCCACTCTAGTAATGAGACTAATGGTGTACAGGGTTCCTGATCTTATACCATTGGAACCTTGACTTTGAGTGACTCAATTAGGCACGCGTTATATACACTGTAGGTATAAACACCGGTGCCTGGTTTGAGGCTGATATAGTAGTTGTTTATATTAGGGAGTGTTAGCAAAATTTTGATGTATTCAAAAGAGAATGCATCTTAAGGTATCACTTTGAAGCTCTAATTACAAATTGTTAATACCCAAGTATGATACTGTATTGAGAGTACATCAACAATGCAGCTCCAACAGATAGGGAAGAAAAGAGGACGCATGAAACTTCACACACTTACTTGTCCGTTGTACATGTGTCATTGGCGCGCTGTTTGCTCCACCGGTAACAGTTACAACACTGATGGTGTACTCAGTTCCTGCTGTCAGACCGGTGAAGGTATACTCTAGGGTGGCTGCAGCATTCACACTGCCAGCAGCTATAGGGTTGGTGACATCATCGGCAGGAGAGATGCTGATACTGTAGCTGTCTGCTGCTCCAGCTGCAGCTGCCCAGGTGATCCCCATGCTGTTCTCTGTCACAAATCCAATGGTGATCCAACCAGGCAGGGCTACAGCTGTCAAATATAGATTGACAGAACTTGTTTGTATCTTTAAAAAAAGGACCAACGGCCATGTAACTTGGTGCACTTTAGTACGATATGTTGTCCTTACCTGTTGTAAATTGTTTATTCATGTATATGTTTATGTGATTTAAAACAATGTTAAAGCGTAGCATTGATTATAACATATTTTTTACGCAGGAGAGGTGCTGATACTGTAGCTGTCTACTGCTCCAGCTGCAGCTGCCCAGGTGATCCTGATGCTGTTCTCTGTCACATCAGCAATAGTGATAGAACCAGGCAGGGCTACAGCTGTCAAATATATATTAACAGAATTTGATTAAAAGTTGCATATTTTTGACAACAAAGGCCAACGGCCATGTAATTTTGTGCACTTTAGTTGTGATATATGTAGTGCTTACCTGTTCTCTGTGTCGTTGTCCTTGCCGCACTATTCACCCCGCCGCTGACAGTTTGAACAGCGATGGTGTACAGGGACCCCGCTGTCAAACCTGCAAACGTGTATTCTAGGGTGGCTCCAATATTCACAGTCCCATAAGGGTTGATGACACCAGCGTCAGGGGTGATGCTGATACTGTAGCTGTCTTTGGCACCAACTGCAGCTGTCCATGTGATCCTAATGCTGGTCTCTGTTACATCAGCTGGT
Source organism: Branchiostoma floridae (assembly GCF_000003815.2). Lineage (NCBI taxonomy): Eukaryota > Metazoa > Chordata > Leptocardii > Amphioxiformes > Branchiostomatidae > Branchiostoma > Branchiostoma floridae. Next base: position 4,895,549 of record NC_049989.1, on the reverse strand, counting down.
GCAATGTTGATCACACCAGGCTGAGCTGCAGCTGTCGAATATAGATTAACAGAATTTGTTTAAAACTTGCATATCAAAGGACCAACGGCTCTGTAATTTGGTGCTTACCTGTCCTCTGTATCGTTGTCCTTGCCTCACTATTCACCCCACCGCTGACAGTTTGAACAGCGATAGTGTACATTGTCCCTGCTGATAAACCTGCAAACGTGTGTTCTAAGGTGGCTCCAGTATTCCGGAACATTTCAGAACGGTATCGGTCAGGGACGAGTATAAGGAAAGTTGTATGTATGGTACTTAGGTACTTACTTGTCCTCTGTTCTTTTGTCCTTGGTACACTGGAGACCCCACGGCTGACAGTTGTGACACTAACTGTGTACAGGATTCCTGCTGTCAGACCTGTGATAAATAGAAGGTGAACTCTAGTGTGTCTGAAGCAGCAACACTTCCAGTGGGGGTGGTTACACCGGTGTTAGGGGAGATGGCGATACTGTAGCTGTCCTTAAACCCAGCTGCAGCTGCCCAGGTGATCCTGATGCTATTCTCTGTCACTTCAGCTGGCAGAATACTGATGGAACCAGGTTCGGCTGGAGCTGCGGATATTGAATGCAAAATTGTTTATTCAAAGACGAGTAAATGTCTTCGTACTTTATTGTTATTTGTCCTCTGTTGAAGCGTACAATGTGAGTCGCAACAGATAGGGGAGAAAATGGGATGCATGAAACTTCACATGCTTAATTGTCCGCTATACTATTGGTGTTGGTGCGCTGCTTGCTCCACCGGTAACAGTTACAACACTGATGGTGTACTCTGTTCCTGATGCCAGACCAGTGAAGGCATACTCTAGGGTTAAGAGTATCCACACTTAGGGTAGGGTTAGTTACACCAGTGTCAGGAAAGATACTGATACTGTAGCTGTGTACATATCCAAATGCTGCTGCCCAGGTGATCCTGATACTGTTTACTGTCACATCAGCTTGTAGAGTGCTGATATGGCACCAGGTTGGGCTGGAGCTGAAAAATGTTTATTCATGTATATGTTTATGTGATTTTAAACAACGTTTAAACTGTAGCATTGATGATAACATACTTTTTTTACGCCGTGATTATTCTCTATGCCATTGCTCTTGTCACACTATTCACTCCACTCTAGTAACGAGACTAATGGTGTACAGGGTTCCTGATCGTATACCATTGGAACCTTGACCTTGAGTGGCTCCCTCAAACACACATCATATACACTGTAGGTATAAACACCGGTGCCTGATTTGAGGCTGATGTAGTAGCTGTTTTATATTAGGGAGTGTTAGCAAAAGTTTGATGTATTCAAACGAGAATGCATCTTACGGTGTCGCGTCTTACCTCCAGTCCAGTTGTCTTAAACAGTTCACAATAAAGTCAGGATCGTTTTGTTCAAAAGCCGATAGCTTTATGTAAAGAAAATCGATAGACGCTTTCTAAGACAAACAGTACTGAAGTAAGAGAGGGTCTTGCAATGTCATGACAATAGTTACACTCACTCGTTCCCTGATCTCCCTGCAGTGGACCGCTTTCCACGCCGTTGGAGATTCCATACACTCTAACAGTGTACAGGGTTCCCGCAGTCAGACCCGTGATAGTGTAAGGGTTGTCAGTGGTGGAAGCCACAGAGACAGTCTCAGCCCCTCCGACCGGCTCATAGGTCACTCTGTAGGTAGCAGCAGAACTAGAGGCCGTCCAGGACACTTCCAAGATGTCTGTGCCAACTGTCGTGAACTGGAGATTTGTGGGCGGCGGAGGACCTTCGAAAAGTGAAAGTGAAAGGAAACGTTATATGTATATATATATACAGTGCGAAGAAAACTCCAATACTCTTTTTAAAGTCATGCTTTGGTAAGACGTTATCAAACATTAAAAAATTAAACTCGACAATTAATACTTTATATGTGACAAGAGTTTTCTCTTCCAGGGTAGTGTGAATGGTGAGAGAGTCGCCAACAAACTTTGAAAACACTCTTCTTCCAATTCTGATTTCTCCAGATATCTAAATAATAATGCACATGACATGTTTATAGAAGTCTCTTCGAATTCAGACGTTACCGTTACGCTTACCAGTTGGAGCAGGTGTGAAAGCAGCCACCGTCTGTGATACGCAAAGAAAACAATAGAACAATCATGACATGCTCACATTGGTTCTATTTTCGCGGTTTTTGCTTTGACATTTGGCAAAATCACAACAGAAAAATAAGCAAATCTTAAAATTCTACGTATTTTGTTCACCCGCCCTGGTAACCAGTCTACCGTGGACTCGGTGGGCTTTTGGTGGAAACGTTTGCAGCCGGGTTTAATTAACGTTCCACTATTTTGTGATATTGTACTGTATTCGACCCATCACTATGCTAGTGTACAAGACACATGTTGTAGTGCCTCTTGGATAAATCCGGACAAGTGTGCTGAATGGCTGTTTATCCAGACAGACTGGAATCCGCGGTCGTCACGGGAAATGCGCACATAGCATGCCGCATACATATTGACACTTCTGTACTGAACAATTGTCAGCTCAGGTGAACTCGCCCGCGATCGTATTTGCGGTATTTGGGCACTGGCTATGAGCCAAGTTCATTTTGTGTCACGCGTTGTATTCTACTTTATATATATGAAGGACACGTTACCCTTTCAACAGCTACTATTTCGTGATAAATATCATACACATAATAAAGAATCAAGTGTTGCATTCCATAACAGCTGAAATTTATCATTGGAAGTACGTTGAGACCGCGCAGTGAATTCGATACTCCTTGGCATTTAAGAGGCTCAGAGCTCTGCTGAACGAAATCAGACAATAAACGCGTAAAAAGTACTTATAATAGGTCTTTATGGCAAAAGAGCAGTTTTCAAAACAGAACCCCTCTTCTGCATGTAGTATGCTCCAAGAAACAGCAGTATGACAGAATTATATTTGACGTTAAAGATTACCAAAGAACTGTTCGCCCGGACTACAAATAGGCCAACCCGGAAATAGTGACTTAAGTCCACCCGTGCAGTGAAGATGTTCAAGCCATTTAAGATTAGTCTTGTATGTACTTCATAATACAGCTGAAGTGCTTCAAACGCAAAAGCCGAAACCTTAATGACCTTGAAAATTGCATGTAACTGGAATATCTAACCTTTTTTTGTTTATGTCGATTAACGACGCACATTATACAAACAAACAAACAAGCACATACCTGCATGTTTACAAGCTGAAAGAGCACCAGGTAAACTTCTACACGCCCAACAACAAATAACATTTTCGTAGCTGAAGTCATCGATCGGGTTGATTTGTAGTTCGGCTTTTCCTTGGATCCAAAGAATGTAGGAACAGGAACTACCGGTAAACAAACTTCCCTGTGTGCTAACTCGTAACAACTCTGCTCCCTGGGGGTTTGTGTCACCTTTACCTGCCGGTGTCATGGCCTATATTGACCTATGATCACGTGCCGTCAACATCAAACGAACGATGCTGTGACTGGGTTTTCAAACAGGTAAAGTTAACCTACAAAGCCACGTCAATCTTGTATTGTAGTCTTACAGTAGCTTCCATTTCACTCCAGAGCTATGACCAATCCAAGATTGCACACGTCCCTGCTATAGTTGTACTTCGTCAGTTTTAAAGTTACATGGCGTACATTGTACTTAACAAAGGACATCGAACACGATTGCTTTGTTACCCCAGCAAAGGTTAATTCATGCAACATCAATGTGATTTCAGTTTACGTTGACGTTAAACGTGGTATAATAACGTTTGATCTTGAATCTTAATAAAAAAACAACAGACGCATGCTGATATTTTGTATAAAGTAGTATTGAGATGTTTAAAAGGTGTATTTTTTTTTCTTGCATTGTTAGTCAGAGATATCGCAGTTTAAACAGTGAATATATTGGTAAAACTACTGTGTGGTGAATTTCATGAATGCAAATACAAGAATATGACCAGAAAACCAATGTAGAGTTCCTATGGGATGTTTGTTAATAATGCCCACGAAACCTCCTTACGGCGTAACACACCAGCTACGTGTACAAGCAGCATATGTCTGGACAGGTTTATTTGATTCACTCTCATCGAAGTGTGCTGGGTTCTTCAGTGTTCGTGATGTCTCTCCTCAAACACAGACCTCCATTTAACGCCCAGTCCTAGGGATGTCCCTAGACTAACCCAGGTACTCATTTACACCTGAGCCACATGAGGAAATTGATGTTAAGTGCCTTTCCCTGTTTCATGTCTGTGTGTTTTGAACAGTTGTTGCACTTCAAACTTCTGTAAGTTTCTTTAATCAAATGGAACTCCTGTTAGCACCAAGGACATCACTAACAAACCTTTCATCAGGAAGGATACAGGCATTTTCGGTAACAGTAAATACCAAGAAAGGCTTTTCTTCAAACTAACATACACCACATCAGCGCAAGGTAGGGATTCAACACTTTATTTGTTGCTATGTCTAGATCTATATGTCTTGATATAGGTTGAGCCGTAAAGACATCCTTACATTATACACACACATTGTCTTGCAATATTTTGCTTGTAGGTTCTTTCATATCTAAAATCAGAATGTGTACACAGTTCACATTTTCTTGCAACAAGTATTTACACACTGT